>NC_133770.1:125320213-125471523 GCF_003597395.2 Chelonoidis abingdonii
GGGCAGATTGGCAGAGGCCTTGGAGGTTTTTCGCCTTCCTCTGCAGCATGGGGCATGGGTCACTTGCTGGAGGATTCTCTGCAGCTTGAGGTCTTCAAACCACAATTTGAAGACTTCAGTAACTCAGACATAGGTTAGGAGTTTGTTATAGAAGGGGATGGGTGGGAGATTAGATTCATAGAAGCGATGGTGAGCTTTGTAGTTGCAAAGAGTTCTTTCAGAAATAGTCCGTAGGTTACAGTCTAATGTCCATATTCAGGGTGATCCAGATGAGACTGGAGATCTCAATCTTACGACTTAAGCTTCCCCTGCATGAAGCATCAAGCAGATATGAGATAAAAAGGATTAGGACCCAAGGCATCTTTATACAGTTTCAGGCCTTCTTGTGACAGCTCGAAGTCCTTTGGCAAATAATAGGCAATTATGGGGACTTTTGAATAGATCTATTTCCTAAGCATCGCCGGTAATTATCCACATAGATTAACATAAGGCAATTTATCCATTAGGCAGTCTGTCGCAAACTTTAAAGAGACATATAAACAATGACATCATTTCATCCAAATTTAATCTAAATGTTAATATTCCCTTTTAATCTTTGAATTAGCAGCTATAGTGACAGACAGGAAGTGTCTGTTTACATCACTAGCATTAAAAAAGATATGAGCACATACATACAATTAGTATCACCTCTAAGTTCTAACAAGACAGGTTTGCATTTCAAAGTGCTAATCTGTCTACCATGGAGTGGCCCTAATTACCATTTACATATTGTTCTAGCATCTCACTAATGGTTGACTCTGGGTCATTTAATCTGTGAGCCGCTTAAACCTTTCTGGCCATACATCACACTTTGTATCAAATTTGTTGCAATTGTATAACAGTGATAGCAACAATGATTTGCATGGTCAGATTTTAATTAGGTAATATGACAGATGGTTAATCAGATGAACTTAAGTATGTTGTTGAATCAGGGCCTAAATTATGTTTTTAAATCAGTAGTGTTTCAGTTAAATCTGTGAATGAAAAAGTTGTATCCAAAGTTAAGATGTTATCCTTTATAAACAGTTATTTAAATGAACATTTACACCTCTTTTTGTCTGGAGTGGGAAATTATTGCTTTATTCCAGTCCTGAGAGATTAACAAATATCCTTTCCTTTTGGGGTGAAACTTTCAGTTGGTGTGAATCTGTGCAGCTCCATTGACTTCAATGGGACATAAGCACAATCTTAAAGATCTGTTTAAGTGCTTTGCTGAATTGGGGCCTTAATTATAATGATTAATTGTATGGTAGTTTTAGTTGACAAAAACATTTCTATTGTTAACTGTAGCAGAAACTGGAGATGAACAAAAGACCTCCATCTGGGACCTCATCTACATCTAAAAGCACATCACCAACTCTCACACCATCCCCATCCCCATCTCCATCCCCTAAGGTTCACAATGCGGAGTTCTGTCTCTCTTCCTCTCACAGACAAGCCCAGAGCAATGGTGGCTCCAGCAGTGGAACTATTACTGATGAAGGTGAGTAGATCACTATAGTTAAGAAAACAAAGTTTTAGAAGCCATAATGGTACTGGTTTTGTGTATGAGGGGAAAAAATGGGTCTTGTTTCCTTTTTAGAAATTTAACAATATTCTGTTTCTATGCATTTGAGATTGGCAGCTCCTTAACTCTTCAACTGCTCCAGCCCTCAAAGCCTTTAAGTCCCATCCACATGGAAGGGTTTCTTTGGTGTGTGACGGGCACTGTCAGTCATGTAGCAGAGCTGCTCTGCCCCACATCCTCTACTGTAAATCCTCCTTTCTACACTTTGCACAGTGTAATTTGAGAGTAGCAAGTGCCCTTTTGATTATGTTCCATATGGAACTGAAATTGACATGGTTCTTTTTATTTAACAAATTCATTTAAAAACTACATTATGTTATGACAGTTTGGATTGATGATGTCATCAGGTACTAATCCTCTTTAATTGTAGTAGTGCATTATATTTATTTTGTTCATTTATTATTCTTTGAGAGAGTGAGGGGTTTTAAAGAACTGTTTAAAATGTTTAGGACTTTCCTAGTTAGATTACGTTTTTTAAATTGAAATTTTGGGTCGAAGCTACTGTCCTGATAAAAATTACCCTGTTAACGCTATTGAAAATAGAAAATAGTTGATTTTGATATTTCTGGAAATTGGATTGTTAATATACGAGTCCTCTTAGAATTTTAGATAAAACATCCCTAACTGTCTTATATCATTTCTGTTGATGCACTTTATTCATTTTGAGAAAGTCAGGACTGATTCTACTTTCACATATTCTAATTTTATGTTGGTGGGTTGAATTCCATTTACTTTAGTGGATTGACTTCCAATTTATATTAACGTAAAGAGGAGCAGAATTTGCCTTGCTAACTGTTCTTGTACTGCAGACTTGCTGTTATAGAGAGGACCTACTAATGCCCAGTCAAAAAGGCATCTACTAATGCCCAGTCAAAAAGGGACCCTGGTGGCTCTGGTCATTACTACTGACTGGACCGTTAAAAGTGTGGTTGTTGGTACAGTGGGGCTAAGGCAGGCTCTCTGCGGCTCCCGGAAGCGGTGACATGTCCTCTGGCTCCTAGGCACAGGGGCAGCCAGGAAGGCTCCATGCGCAGCCCCTGCCCTGAGTGCTGGCTCCGCACTTCCCATTGCCCGGAAACTGTGGCCAATGGGAGCTGTTGGGGCAGTGCCTGCAGGCGAGGGCAGGGCCCCCACCCCTGCCCTGAGCCCCCTCCTACACTTTGAACCCCTCGGACTCAGCCTGGAGCCCTCTCCTGCATTCCAAGCCCACTGCCCCAGCCCAGAGCCCCCTTCTGCACTCTGAACCCCTCAGCCCTGCCTGGCGCCATCTCCTGCACCCTCGGCCAGAGCCTTCACCCCTTCCCATATCCCTGCCCCAACCCAGTGAAAATGAGCGAGTGAGCAAGAGTAGGGAAAAGCGAGCAATGGAGGAAGGGGGAGGGATGGAGTGAGTGGTAGCTGGGCCTCAGACTAGGGGCGGGGCTGGGACTGGGTCTCAGGGTAAGGGACGGGGAAAGAGTATTCAGTTTTCTGCAGTCAGAAAGTTGGCAAGCGTGTCCTGTAATGGACCTCAACCACATTCTGAACACTGACTGACAAGTTAACCACATCCATGAAGGCCTTAGAACCAGCTGAAATTCTTCAAATCTGGCATCCAAACTGCTCCCCTTGCAAAAACCTGGAACTGTGTCACAGTCCCAGACCTGATGCTTCCGTGCTACAGTAACATTGTTCACAGAAGCTCTGCTCTGAGCTTGAGGATTAAGACTCTCTGGCTACACCAGTGGTGCTGTGGAACTGTAAGGTTCCTCACCTCCAGTGACATAAGGGTTCAGAGACCCTATGGCAGTGCTAGAGCCGCATTGCTGAGCTTACTCAGTGGTAGTGCACACACACTCAGAAGTCTTATGATAAGCAAAATTAATATATGCAAAGGACTTGTTACCATATTTAAGATTTTCTTTATTTCACACAGAAGAAAATTAGGCAGTTGATTTGCACATATTCTTATAATATAGTTACAGGGAGCACAGTGCTTAAACAATTTGTGTGGTTTCTTTTTAGGCAACCAGTTGGGGGACAACCAAAAACTTGTCCATAGTTTGAGAACCTCTGACATAGAGAATCATGAAAGAAGAAACCATGTGAGAGTAAAAGGAGTTTGTGAAAACTTGGAGAAAGGTAATCTCTCTCATGCAGAATGACATTGAAAGGGGGCTTTAAATCTGAGCACAGTAGAAGTATTAGTTGATAGATCCTTCAGAGCCCTTTTTCCCTCCAGTGACATAATTGATAAAATTATACATTATTATCAACAAAAAAGTTCTGATGAGAAGGGCTAGAGAGCACAATATCGTTTGTGAAACCCCAAAATCCAGATATTTCAGGATTTATCACTAATTACACTGAGATTGTTCAGAGAAATGAGAGAACTAGTTAAGGAACTGAGGAAAAAAGGGATATAAGGAAAAATGGGGGTTCCTAATTAACCTTATCTTCTCCTATAAGAATAAAACCTTTAGATTTTACTGCTGACCAGTATGAGTAAGCGTTCACAATCTGACCCTTTCCTTTTAAAGATCTAAGGATGTCTACACTAGACTTTACCTTGGGGATCAGCCTATGGTATAGAACAAACATTTGTAGCATGGATCAAATGTGTGGGAAGTGTCCTCACCACTTTTAGAAATATGTGAAGTATGTTGAATTAACTGGCAGTCAATTAACTTGAGGTAGAAGTGTCTAATGAAAACAAGCATTAAGATGACTGCTACCTGGGTTGTCCACAACCTTGAAGCACCCCTCATTTGTAAACAGGGATGCTCCCAAGAGGGACTTAAAGGAAGACTCAGTCCTTCAAGATACCTTTTATTTTATTTTGAGTTTTTGTAAAACTGAGAGGGATTTCATAACTGCTAAGACCAGAAGGGACCATTGTGATTATCTAGTTTGACCTCTTGTATAACAAAGGGCCATAGAACTTTCCCAAAATAATTCCTAGAGCATAGAAAAACATCCATCCTAGATTTAAAAATTGTCAGTGATGGTGAATCCACTGTGACCCTTAGTAAAATGTTCCAGTGATTAATTACCCTCGCTGTCAAAAATGTACACCTTATTTCCAGTCTGAATTTCTCTAGCTTCAACTTCCAGCCATTGGATCATGTTATACCTTTGTCTGCTAGATTGAAGAATCCATTATTAAATATTTGTTCCCCATGTAGGTACTTAAGAGATTGTAATCAAATGACCCCCTTATCCTTGCCTTTGTTAAGTTAAATAGATTGAGCTCTTTGAGATATAGCTATAAGGCATTTTTTCTAATCCTTTAATCATTCCCATGGCTCTTCGCTGAACCCTCTCCAATTTATCAACATTCTGAATTGTGAGCACCAGAACTGGACACTGTATTCCAACAGTGGTCGCACCATAGCTAAATATAGAAGTAAAATAACCTCTTTAGTCTTATTTGAGATTCCTGTTTATGCCACTCAGGATCTCTTTTGCCACAATGTTGTATTAGAAGCTCATGCTCAGTTGATTATACACAATGACTCACAAATCTTTTTCAGAGTCACTGCTTCCCAGTATAGAGTTCCCCATCCTCTAAGTATGGCCTACATTCTTTGTTCCTAGATGAGTACATTTACATTTGGCCATATTAACATGCATATTGTTTCCTTGTGCCCAGTTTGCCAAGTGATCCAGACTGTGGTTTATCAGTGACCTATCATCTTAATTATTTACCACTCCCCCAATTTTTGTGTCATCTGAAAACTTTTATCAGTGATGATTTTATGTTTTCTTCCAGGTAATTGACAAAAATGTTAAATAGCGTAGGGCCAAGAACTCATCTCTGTAGGACCCCACTAGAAACGCACTCACTTGATGATTTTTCTCTGTTTACAGTTAAATTTTGAGAGTTATCAGTTAGCCAGTTTTAAACCATTTAATGTGGGCCCTGTTAATTTAATATCATTCAATTTTCTTCATCAAAATCTTGTTTGGGTACCAAGTCAAACACCATACAGAAGTCTAAGTATATCATGTCAACACTGTTACCTTTATCAGCCAAGCTTGTAATCTCATCACAAAAAGATATCATTAATTTGACAGGAACTATTTTCCATAAAGCCATTTTGATTTGTATTAATGACATTATCCTCCTTTAATTCTTTATTAATCGAGTCCCATATCAGTAGCTCCTTTATCTTGTCCAAGATTGATACCAGGCTTACAGGTCTGTGATTACCCAGGAAGTCCTGTTTACTCACATTAAAAATTCGCACATTAGCTTTCATCCAGTCTTCTGGAACTTCCCCAGTGCTCTAAGACTTTTTGAAAATCAATGTTAATGGTCCAACAAACTCCTGAGTCAGATCTTTTAAAACTCTTAGATGCAAGTTATCTGGACCAGCTAATTTAAAAATGTCTGACTTTAGTAGCTTTTGTTTAACATCCTCCAGAGATATTAGAGGAATGGAAAGAATATTATCATTACCATCATCTGTTTTTTCCCCAAATATGGAACAGAAATCTTTACTGAAGATGTTTGACTTTTCTGCATTATTATTGATAATTCTACCATTTCCAGCTAGTAATTGAGCAATACCGTTGTCAGGATTTTTGTTTGTTTGTTTGCTTCTAATATATTTTAAAAACTCCTTATTGTCCTTAATTCTGCTGGCCATATATTTCTCCTTGTGTCTCTTTGCTTCCCTTATCAGCTTTCTACAGTTCCAAATTCCTGATTTATATTCATTACTATCAAATTCCCCTTTTAAGTCCTATTTGGTGTGATTGTATTAATGGGGGAAAGAAAAAGATAGTTAAAAGTGGAAGAAGAAAATATAAAGAGAAGAACATTTGTGAGACGCTTGCAAATGTCGTTATTTAAAGTAAGTCTGTAGGATCTCCAAGATATATGTTTTTACAATATTATTATTATTATTATTGTGTAATTCCATAATTTACATTTTTGTAATTTTCAGTTTGGTTGCTTATTTTACTTTAGCTTCTCAAATTAAATTGTCTTTTTTGGTAGAATGGCAGAAAGAGAGTATAAATCAGGTGAGGAGATGAGACTACAGAAATGGCTAAGACAATATGTCCAGTCTAATATTAACAGAGATGACTATTTGTAGAATTCTGTTGATATAGTTTAAATATGTATCTGATTGTGATAAAATTTCAGTGTGTTTGAAAAAAGATGTTTAGCTATCAAGGCCTCCAAGTTTTAATTTCTCCAGATCTTGCAAGGGAAACCTAAGCCCACAGGTTGAAATTCAGTAATCAGATTGTGTCATGTACCAAGGTCTTTGTCGTGCAGGAGAAAGGGAAGGGCTGTTAGGAAGCCAGTTATGGCTTCTGTATTCTTAATCTGTCCCAGCCCTTCACTAATGGACCATATGCAAACTATGATTGACATAAATTGCACAAAGCAGATCAAGCATTGCAAAGAGATCAGAATCTGGTCCCAAATATTTAAAAGCGTGATCTGAATAAGATTAATGTACAGAAGGCAGCATTTTGTGTAACAAAGCTGCATGCTATGAGAATAAGAAATAAGAAATATGTTTATCTTGACTTTGAAACTTGATATTTTTAATTTTCAAAATGTCCTAAACCAACTTCAATGGAGGGTCAGTTGTTTGGAATTATTAATGACTGATTTTTCCAAAAATAAATATTTACTGTTTTTCTAAGAAGAACAAGCCCTTAAGCACTCAAGTTACTGGAGTTTAGAAATTTATTCTTGATGTGTGGAAAATTGATACTGTTGGAGTTATGCAACATATCTCACTTGCAGCACCATGAGAGAGATTTATTTTTTTTTCTCCTGTCCAGCTGAGATATAATTCATTTATTTTTCTGAGGCTATTATAATATGTGTTCTGTTTTTTCCCCATATTCTTGGCTAAAATGCGTTAGGCTATTCTTGTGTCGTCTTTTAAAACTAAAACATAAAATAAGGAAACAAAAATCTGAAAGACTTTAGTAAGAAAGTTTTTTGATGCTAAGGAATGCTTGAGGATTCTCTAAACTCTGTTGAGTAGGTCACTCACCTGGGAGCTAGGAGATGTGGAGTCAAATTGCTCATCTGAGTCAGGCAGAGAGAAGATTTGAATCACATTTCCTGCACCTCCCAAGAGAGTGACTTAATCATCATGCTGTAGAATCACTGCATCTGTGACTCTGTCTCAGTGAATAATTATATATTTATACAAAGTGGGACAGCTTCAGAAGGAGAGATTGAGAGCAATCCTCCCCAGAATAGCCTATAACCTGGTGGTTAGGCTACTCATCTGGGAGGAGGGAGATCTGAGTTTAGAAGTCCTTCTGCAGAGTGTGGATTCTAACATGCGTTTCCCACATCCCAGGCAAGTACTTTAACCATGAGGCTAAAGATTATTGTGGATAGACAGACACACACATACACAGTTTTCTGAAGCTGACCAGACCTTTTCCAATTTGCTGACAAATATGAATAACATTTTTTGAACAATATTGAATATTCAAGAAGAGAAGTACTGCAATTCTGGGCCAGACCAATGGTCCATCTTGCCCACTATCCTACCAGATTTTCAGGGAAATGTACAGAACAGGACAGTGAGAATAATCCAATCCATGTTTGTCTTTCAGCTTTGGGTAGTCAGAGGTTTAGGGTTGCCTGATCATGGGGAGGCATCCCAGACCATCTTGATAATAGCCATTGATGGACCTATCCTCCATGAATTTACCTAGTTCATTTTTGAACCCAGTTATACTTTTTGGCCATCACAACATCCCATGGCAATGCGTTCTACAGGTTAATTGTGTGTTGTGTGAAAAAGTATTTCCTCTTGTTTATATTAAACTGCTGTCTATTAATTTCATTCGGTGACCCCTGATTTTTTTGTATTGTGGAAAAGAGTAAATAACACTTCACTATTAACTTTTTCCGTACCATTCATGATGTCAGACTTTGATCATATCCCATTTTAGTTGCCTCTTTTCTAAGCTGAACAACCCTAGTCTTTTTAGTCTCTCCTCATATGGAAGTTGTTCCATACCCTTTATCATCTTTGTTGGCCTTCTCTGAACCTTTTCCAGTCCCACTGTTTCCTTTTTCAGATGGGGCAACTAGAACTGGACAAAGTGGTGTGGGTTCAGCATGGATTTATATAGTGACATTACGATATTTTCTTGCCTTACTTTCTACCCCTTTTCTAATAGTTTCTAGTATTCTGTTAGCCTTTTTTACTGCTGCTGTGCACTAAGCTGAAGTTTTCAGAGATCTATCCACTGTGACTCCAAGATCTTTCTTGAGTGGTAACAGCTAATTTAGAACCCTTCATTATGCACATGTAGTTGGGATTACCCCACTACTCTTGAGTTTTTGGTTTTCTGGCCAAACCAACAAATCTATTATTATCTCAGCCCTAGGTGGACATGATAAGATTTCTCATATTTGGTAGCCCTCAACAATAATAAAAAACAACAACCGTGTCTCTGATATATGAGTATTACATAGTTTTGGTTTTTTTTACTAGCAGTCATTGTCTTTGAGATGATTGTTACATGGGAAATGCTCTTTCTGGCATAACATTTGAATAGTTATGGAGTCATTGTTAGGCTCAATGGTTGATTGATTAAATTATTAGCAATATATAATCAGAAGTAGCATACTATTCACTTGAATGAATTATTTGTTTGTGTACTAAAATTGGTGGTCAGTCTTAATAATATAGTTAAATAATGAAAGGCAATAACTGAAATTAAGAAAAAGCAACTTCATATTACCCTTATACAAACAATGCTCTTTAAATTGGATAAGTTGATTCTTATAGAGGCTGCTTCATTTTGGTATACATAGTTGGTATCAGTACCTATAAAACTGTTTCTGTTTTTCAAATGTGCATTTCACAATAGGTGTGTGTGCTCGCCATGTGCAACAATGCCGGAAGTTTTTCCCCTAGCAGTACAGTAGGGGAGCGCTTTTAGCGACCCTGGAGTGGCGCCTCTATGGCGCAGTATAAGGGGTGCTGCGCGCTACTCCCACCCTCAGTTCCTTCTTGCTGCCAGTGAAAGTGCATCGGAACTGCTCCGCCCCAGCTTGGCTGCAGATTCCCTCTTGGACTCTGTTAGTTCATAGTTAGTAGTACCTGCAGTTAAAGTAGTTTAGTTTAGAGTTAGTTTAGTGCACCTGGGTTGGGACATGCCTCGAGCTTTAAGTCATGCGACACTTGCAAGCAGCCGATGCCCGTGAATGATCCGCATGCGGACTGTTTACACTGTCTGGGGGAAACTTATCTCAGCGATCACTGCAACATTTGCAGATCCTTCAAGCCTTGGACCAAGAAGGAACGGGACATTCGGCTCTGAGCCATTTTGGTGGAGTCGGCCTTGACCCTGACTCCAGTGCGCCACTCTGAGTCAGCACCAAGCACCACAGCGTTGGTGCATGGCAACGTGCTGGTGCCTTCCACCAGCGGGCACTGCTCCCTGTCCGTGGGACACTCCAAGAAAGCTAAGAAGAGGTCTTCTCTGCCAAGACACCGGAGTAATACCAAGGGAGAGACTAGACCCAAGTTGGGCAGTTCTCGGTTCCCGCTGGGCTTCTGGCCTCTGACTCACATTGAGCGGGAACTGAGAACTGGCCCACTCTGTGCCGACCTCCCCGGACATCTGGGTGCCTTCCACGCCAGAGGCCCTGCAAGCAGCCCGGGACATTATGCCTCTGCTGGTACCAGGGGCACTGCCACCGTTGGCTCCCTGGTCCAGAGGCAAACCACTGCTTCGATCCCCGCAGTCACCCCCTGGTCCCTGTTGACCCCCACCAGGTTGTCTGGCTGAGTACCGACGGGCAGGGGTTCCAGGCAACGCTCCGCCTTGAGGGACCATAGACCTCACGAGGAGAGCGTGCCCCGTCGAAACCGGGACAAACGGCACCGGAGGTCATTGTCTCTGAGAGGCTACCATAGCCCTTCGTGGTACAGGCACCTACGCCGTTCCCGTTCTTAGTCTCGCTCAAGGTCATTGCTGCGGCACCACTCCTGGAGTCCTGGGCGTTGATCGCTGGCACCTCGCCATTGCGGATCTGTCCGTTGGAGCCGATCGCGGAGCAGCTCTACCGGCGGTACTCCCGCTCCACCATGCCGGGATCATGGTCTTGTGGTCGGCACGTTCCCGACACCACCACTCCTCCTGGTCCCGGGATAGTGGCAGGTCATATGCCAGTTTGGCCTCCCTTCGCACTCATCAGTCATTGAGACAGGCTAGTCAGGCTGAAGAGCCTGCTCCACCAGTGCCACAGCAGGTTCAGTGGCACCGGGCTCCTTGGCCATCACCGTGGTACCAATGGGCTCCGTGGCCCCCGATGCAGCTCCCAGTGGAGGTTTGCTTGGTGGCCGGAGCCTCAGAGAGACCGTCGGCCTCCCTATCTCAGCCTTCCAGGAAGGAGTCGGTGGGGCATTCATCACCGGTTCCACGCCTGGAAGGAAACCAAGATGTGGTACCTGTGGGTACGCAGAGTACTGTACCCCCATCCCCTCATCCTTCCTGATGAGGCGATTATGGCCCCTCCTCCACCTGTCCCGCATGAGGACTCTAAAGCCCACCAGGAACTGTTGAAAAGGGTGGCATCAAGCCTTAACCTTCAAGCCAAGGAGGTGAAGGAACCCTCAGGCTCCCACTTCAATGTCCTCTTGGCCTCAGTGCAGCGCAGGGTGGCCCTCCCACTCCATGAAGGGGTGGCAAAGATTCAGATGCCTTGTGGTAAGCCCTGGCTTCCTTGCCCCACATCTCTAAGAGGGCGGAACGGAAGTACTTCATGCCCGCCAAGGGGCATGAATACCTGTACACCCACCCTGCCCCCAACTCCCTGGTGGTTGAGTCAGTCAACCACAGGGAGAAGCAGAGCCAACCAGCCCTTACTCCTAAGAATAAAGACTCAAGGAGACTGGATCTATTTGGGAGAAAGGTTTATTCATCCTCAATTTTCCAGTTAAGGGTGGTGCACCACCAAGCCTTCCTGGGGAGATACGAGTTCAACTTGTGGGGCTCTCTGCCCAAATTCGAGGACTCCCTCCAAGAGTGTGATAAGAAGGATTTCAAGGCTCTGGTGAAGGAGGGTACAGCAGCTGCCAGGGCGACCCTTCAAGCAGTGTCGGATGCTGTGGATACGGCTGCAAGGTCTGTGGCCTCCGCAGTGTCCATCAGGAAGGCATCGTGGTTCCTACTGTCTGGGCATACCAGCGAGGCGCAGAACTTCTTACAGGACCTTCCATTCGATGGTAAGGCCTTGTTTGCTGAACAGATGGATGTGAAATTGCATGGAAAGATTCCCGCAAAAAGCTTAAGACCCTGGGCCTCTGTGTCCCAGCTCTGGCCAGGACCAAGTTTAAGCCGCAGCAGGCTCCCACTCAGGCCACCCACGCTAAATATGAGCACCCTTATAAAAGGTCAAGGGACTATAAGAAACACCCGTAGAGGCAATCTCGGTCTGTGCCCCAACCTGGGCCTTCCAGGAGCAAACAGGTTGGAAAGCGTCAGTTTTGACGGGATGCCCGGATGCGACTTACCAGTTTGTACCAGAGATCCACCCACAATAAAGCTTCCTTTCTCCAGCCAGTTGTGTGCTTTTCTCCCGGAGTGGTCGCGGCTGACGTTGGACCGATGGGTCCTCAACGCCGTCTCCCGGTGCTACACTCTCCAGTTTACCTCTACACCGCCCACCCACCCTCCATCCCCATCCCTCCTTGGGGACCCCTCTCATGAGGCACTGCTCAGGCAGGAGGTGGGACGACTCTTTGGCCTAGGAGTAGTGGAAGTGGTGCCAGCCGAGTTCAGACACAAGGACTTCTACTCCTGCTACTTCCTTATCCCGAAGGCCTCAGGGAGGCTCTGGTCCATCCTGGACATGTGAGGCCTGAACCAGTACATGGTAAAGCTCAAGTTTCACATGGTCTCTCTGGACTCCATCATCCCCTTCCTGGATCCTGGGGACTGGTATGCTGCCCTCAATCTGCAGGACATGTACTTCCACACCGATATTTTCAAGGGGCACAGACGTTTTGTCTGTTTCACGGTTGGGCAGGAACATTACTAATGTATGGTCCTCCCATTTGGCCTGTCCACTGCTCCCAGATCTTCCCCTTTCTCGATGACTGACTGGTCAAGAGCAGCTTCAGGTTGCAGGTGCGGGATCACATGTCACTCCTCCTGTCCATGTGCACCACTCTGGGCCTGTTGGTAAACAACACCAAGTCCACGTTAGGCCCAGTGCAGTGCATAGAGTTTATTGGGGCAGTGCTGGACACTACATTGGCCAGGGCCTCCCTCCCACTGGACAGATTTGAAACCCTAAGGGAGCTCATCGGCACAGTCACAGGGTTCCCCGTGACCACAGCCAGAGCGTGCCTCCGGTTCCTGGGTCACATGTCGGTGTGCACATATGCGGTTCACCAAGCCAGACTCAGGATGAGGCCTCTCCAGCTCTGGTTGGCCTTGGTGTTCTCCCAATCCAGAGGCAGGATGGACAAGGTCCTCACTGTGCCTGAACCAGTGATCGCCTCCCTACAATGGTGGTCCTCCCTGGGGGAACGTGCTCCATGGGGTCCTGTTTAGGAGCAGGCCCCTATCAGTGGAGCTGGTGTCTCACACATCAGATCTGGGGTGGGGAGCCCATGTGAGGAACTTTCAGACCCAAGGTCTGTGGTCCGCGCAGGACTTTGCCCTGCATGTAAACATCAAGGAGCTCAGGGCAGCCCATCTGGCATGCGCGGCCTTCCATTCACACCTGGAGGGCAGAGTAGTTCAGGGTTCTCACTGACAACACAGCTTCAACGTTTTACATCAACAGGCAAAGTGGGGCCTGCTCCTCTTCCAGGAACCCTCAGGCTGTGGGACCTCTGTATAGCCCACAATATTTGCATGGAAGCCCGCTACTTACCGGGTACTTGGAACTTGCAGGCAGATCACCTGAGCTGAGACTTCTCCTCTCAGCATGAGTGGTCGCTACATCCAGAAGTGGTGCACAGGATTTTCCAAAAGTGGGGCACTCCCCAGTTGGACCTGTTCGCAGCACGGCAGAACTGCCAGTGTCCTCTCTTCTGCTCTGGAGGGCGGGTGGGCGTGGACACCATCTCTGATGCCTTCCTCCCATTCTGGTCAGGCCAGCTTCTCTATGCCTTTCCCCCAATCCTATTGATTGGCAAGGTCTTGGAGAAGATAAAAATGGACAGGGCCTAGGTCCTCCTGATTGCCCCGGAATGGCTCAGGCAACATTGGTACGGGACTCTCACAAGCCTGCTAGTCGCCCCACCATGGCTGTTGCCGTCCCGCCTGGACCTGCTCTCCCAGGACCAGGACCGCCTCCACCCCAACCTAGCAGCACTCCACCTCACGGCGTGGCTGCTCAGTGGTTAGGTCCGCTGCCAATTGCGAAGGCACAGTCTTGCAAGCCTTGTCAGCTACCTCTTTAGCCCATGTCCCCATTCAGGACATTTTTAGGGCTGCCACATGATCTTCGGCTCACACGTTCACCTCACATTATGCGATCGTCTCCCAAACCAGGGAAACACTGGGTTTGGCAGGGCTGTAGTCTGTCCCGAGAGTCCGAGAACTCCTTCCCACCTCCGACAGATATAACTTGGAATCACCTATTGTGGAATACACATGAGCAATCACTCGAAGAAGAAAAAACAGTTACTTTTCCGTAACTGGTGTTCTTCGAGATGTGTTTCTCATTTCCATTCCACATCCCACTCTCCTTCCCCTCTCTCGGAGTCGTCTGGCAAGAAGGAACTGAGGGAGGAGGGTGTGCATAGCGCACCTTATACCACACCATAGAGGGACCATTCCAGGGGTTGCTAGGGGTGCTCCTGCTAGGGGAAAAACTTCCGGCACCGGTGCATGTGGCGAGCACGCACACCTATTGTGGAATAGACATGAGCAAAAAGGTAATTGTCTTTTCTCCTCATGAAAGAAAACTGCAAGACATGGAAGGTAGTTACTATTATGTCAGGAATTACTGAGTGGTGCTGTTAACACATAATCTTACAAATTCTTTTTCTTAGCATGCGAATAGTGTACAGTCTTTGAATAAATGCTGTGTTTTTGTTACATTTGCGATGGAGCTTCTTTGGAGATAGTTGTTGAAAACAGCAAGTGTGGTTTGCTTTCTGCTCTAATCTTTCTAACTAGAGATAATAACTTGGAGCAGAGTGGCTTTCTGGGAACCAGGCAGTAGAGTTAGAGGGAATTGCACATATGTTGTTTGTGACCCACTGCAGTTCAAGAGCAAGTGTATAGAGTGTAAATAAATAACTTGAAAATATCCTCACTTGGCATCCTTGATTTCTCCTCCAAAGGGAAGCCAACCTGCCAGGCCACAAAGTCTGCTTCCACTTAGCACAGAGGCAACTGTCTATTTTCTAAAAGGAATCTTAGTAGAAGAAAAATGATTCCAGTGGGGCCCGTATGTGCTTCTAAATCAAGGGCTGTCAGCATTCAACATCTGCTTTAAGATTCTAGACATGTTTAAAGACGGGGAATTTGTGGTTGGCAGGAGCTTCAGTTGCACTATAGAATCAAAGCTTGATGGGGCTGTGACCACGTGCCTGGATGGGCCACACTGAGAATGCTACACTCGGGGCAGACTGCAGGGAATAGGGAAGACAATCTCCAAATCTGGTAGTTTATTCTATAATGAGATTCACCAAGCCAGTAACAAAACAACTTCTGTAACATCGCATTGATTAACAGGAAGCCAAATACAATCCCCGTTATGCATTCCAGCCCTTGGTCCCCGTCTAGACAGCCAAATCTAATACAGTGAGTGGCTACTGAAAACTAGATTCCCCATATGTGAGGTTTCCCCCATCTCATAGGACTGGACATTTATTCCCAGGTCAATATGAGTCTCAGATCTTACCCAATAATCACACAGATGCCAGTCCTTTAGTAATTTAAAAGACTAAAGGTTTAATACTAAAAGGAAAAAGAAAGAAAAGAGTTGCAAAAGGTTAAAAGATCAATTTACATACAAATATGTGTAAAATCCTTATGTCAGTTTCATAGCAGAGATGATGAGGCTGCTGATTTATACAAGTCTTTCTGGAATCAATCTAAAAAGTTATAGTCCAATAGACTGTCCAGGGGTAGAGTCTCTTCAAGTCTTTCTGTTCATTTCCATGTTATTCCGAAACATGATTTGGAAAATCTCTGTCTTATGACTCAGACTTTCCCTGTTCAGAGTTTAAGCAGACTATAAATGTCAGGATCAGGTGTGGTGCTTTCCTCTATAGTTCCCTAACAGGCTGACAAGCCTCTTGTCACAGCAGGGCACTCTCCACCTCCCCCATGGAAGAATAAGCAGTGCAGATCGTTGCTTTGCAGCTAATCTTCTATTTCCTATGCATATACGGTAAACTAGTTGTATTCATTCACATAAGGCAATTAGCCGGCAGTTCATTATAGCATAGACAATTAAGTTGAAGAGAATATAGATAATATGGTTAGTTTTAGGCAGTATCTTACATCTTTGATTTTAAAGATTAACTGACCCATTGGCATGCATATTATAAAGCAGTTAAGACATGAAAGGGAATTAGCATCTATAAACTAATCTGGTTACATTGTTAAACTTCTAACAAGATACAGGTAAACACAGACAAATACACTTAACATCTGCCCTTGATTTCTATTGCTACAAATAATTAGGTTAGTGATTACTGGTCTAGAGCATCTCTTTGAAATTCATATACAAGTACATTGTCTTGATAACATTTCAGAGCCTCTTGTTAAGTTGTTATGGGTCATACCAAGTTGACCAGTCTGTCAGTGTCACAAGGGCGCATTGCAGAATTCCCAAGAATGAAGGAATAAGATCCATTTAAACTACACTCGGATATGGCTTGAGAAGTATAAAGATGAAATATAAAGATTACAGTTATTTCTCTTGCCCTACAAAATATACACACAGGTCAATACAATTTTTTTTATCACATTCTCCCTTACAGTTAAAAGTTAACATCACAGATCATACTCCAGTCTAAGATCATGCCCCAGTCTCTCTGTGTGTAGAAATCAGCTTTGTGAACTGTTATTAATTCATGATGACTAGATTTCTTAGATAGACTACCTTAAGAAAAAAAGAGACCATTCTAAAGGATAGTTTTCAATATGTTGAACTTAAAAATAAATATAGCATTAAATATCGTGGGGCAGGACACGGTGAGAGGAAGAAGAAGGATGGATGTGGGGTATCGTAATCATAAAGGCCTCTTTTGTACCCCTTTCACCCCACCACCTCCAGCCAGTATGAGCTTTCTGTATTTTGTGGTTTGAATGACTCATCCCTCCCTGTTTTATGACCAGCCTGGGAGGGAGATGAGGGATGGGAAAAATAGCTGAAGTGACTGAACTTCCATACAGGTTATTGGAACCGTAGTTTGAAGAGACAGAGAAATCGTAGTCATCCAGGCTTTGGGGCTTACTTACAACTTCCATCATAACATAATTGTATGTAAAATGTAGTTAAAGGTATGACTAGATGTCTAACAAGTACAGTTTAGTATAGTAGGTCATTTTCACCTACTGTGTATGCATAGAATAAAGACAGTCTTGTTTTGCAATTTTGTATGAGTGGGTTCCTGGAATGTTTGCTTTAATTATCTGTATATCTTCATCAGTTAAAGTTCAATATATTTTCCCCACAGGTTACCAAAATTGAATTGTTTTAAACATTGTTTCTTTTTCTTTTATTAAAGATGAGCTGACTAGTATCCTTAAAAAATTGTCACTTGAGAAATATCAGCCCATTTTTGAAGAACAAGAGGTAAGGTGGTTTTTTGTTTTTGTTTTTTGAGTTTTAAGTGTTTAACTATTTTATTTCAGCAATTTCGCATGAATAATCTACTTATCTGTTTGAAACCTGTATTTTATTATCCAAGTAAAATCATGGCTCTGTGTTCCCTAAAGCTGTGCAGTTTGCAGCACAATTTACTCTTTGCTGCAGAACTGTTATCTAAAATCTCCATCTCAAAATCTCACAGAGTGTTCAGGGTCATGCATAAAGGTTATTCACCTCAGCCATAAAATATTGGGCTTGAATAATATTCATCTACATAATAGGGAAGATAATTGCCTCCACTGTAAGAATCACTGGGTGAAATTCCATGTTGTGTGTTATATAACACATCAGACTAGATGATGGTCCCTTCTGGTCTTAAAATGTATGATCTGAATTTTAGGTGCCGCAATTTCTGGATACCAAACTGAGACACCTTACATGGGCCTAATTTGCAGAAAATGCTGAGCACCCAGCTTCTGAAAATTAGGTCCCAAAAACCATTCTGTCCATGACAATTTGAAAAGCTTATGTTTATTTAATCCAGACCTGAAGAAGAGCTCTATGTAGGCTTAAAAGCTTGCCTCTTTCTCCAACAGAAGTTGTCCAATAAAAGATATTATCTCACCCACCTTGTCTCTCTAATATCCTGGAACCAACACAGCTACAACACCACTGCAAATAAAGGTTTATTGTAGCAGACATGAGTGTTGAGCTATGCGCATGCTAAAAAAAAGTTATTTTGATAAGTGCAAAACCAGACTGTACATTATGGGCAGAAAGGCCCCCTGACACTTCTCTCCACAGCCGCAGTTCTATACACACTTAAACACATGCATTTAAGTTTGCACACATGAGCAGACCCACTGAATGGGACTATTGATGTGCATAAAGGCAATCATGTATTTTCAGGGTCAGTGCCCAAAAATGTAAGTGAATTTTTTTGAGCATTATACTTAGCTGTGAGAGTCTAAAGTTAAAGAAGGAAGAGAAATAGCATGTGGCATTTTGAGTTTTGTGGAACATATTCTTCTATAATTTAAATTTGTTTTTTTTCTCCTAGGGAAATTATTTTGTATGTTTTATCCAATTATTTACTGAAAAAGAAAGCTGTGCTCTGCCAATCTGAGAATAAAGTGATAAATAGGAAAAACAGCACCAGTGTTTCAAAAAATCATAGAAAGAATATGAATTATAAAATATGCATATGCTATGTATGTGGAGATCATATCAGTGTGAAAAATGGAAAACACTCATTTTATCACATGCTTATGAATGCATCACTTAACTGTATTCCATTTCCCTGGAGCTTTTTCTGATATTCCATACTCCTCAGCTGTTTTAAAGAGCTTCTTTTTTTTTTTTAAGCCTCCTCCAAGAGAAATATTTGCTTTGTCCCCATGCCTCAAAATGTGTAATTGTCCCCAAAATTACCTACCCCAAAAACTAGGATTGGCAAAATTTAGTCTTGGGCCAGTAGCAGCTTTTCTAGATACATAAAAATGTCATAGCTTTGAAATCCAACATTTCATCAACAAGCAGGACTAGAAATGAGATTTGTGTACCACTGAGTAGGAGTACTTTTCAGCTTGCCAGTGAGACACGTAGCACTTGCTTTTAGCCCTTGGAGGGCCTGATATAATAGATTTTAAAGCCTTGGTGGTTTTATGTTTAGTTTTTCTATTTTAGTTCATTTTAGGAAGTATTTAGCATTTATTACCTTTAATGTTTCCCTCCTTATGAGTCTTGCACAGTTTGATACATGATTACCAAGACAACTGTCTTTATGGGTAGAAGGCTGCAAGACAGAGTTCCAATTAAAACTCTATAAAATATTCCTAAAATATGTTTTTCTGCAATACGTACCGTATATACTCGTTCATAAGCCAATTTTTTTTTAGTAAAAAGAGGAAGCACCAGAGATGGGGGTTGGCTTATGAATGGGTATAGAGAACGAGAGGTGGGACACAGACCCTCCCTCCAATAGTGGAAGCAAGGAGAGGCAACACAGCCAGCAGACAGAAGGGAAGAGGCGGGGCCAGAATCTCTCTGCTTCTGGCCATGCAGCTCTCCCTACAGTCTCTGAAGCAGCTGCAGCTCCGGGTCTGGTGCAGCCGTGTCACTTGGCCCTGCCCCCCAGAGCAGGCTGTGGCCATGCCACCCAGGCGCCGGAAGCCCACTGGAACACGCCACGGTCGGCCGCACTGCCTGGTCTGGCCCGCCGGAGCAGGCTGCAGCCGCACTGCCCAGCCTGCCAGAGCAGCTCCAGCCAGGCCAGAGACATCCTCCCCTGACTCTCCCCAGATAAGGTGGGAAGGGACGGGATCGGGAGAGTGTTGGGGTCCCAGGCTAGAGGTGGGGTCATGTGGGGAGTGGTCACAGGCGTTACTCCCCTGACTCCCAGCTTCTCCCCCCCAAAAAGTGTCCCCACCAGTTGCTGTCCCAGCCCGTCAGGGTAAGCAGCTGGCGTGCCGGGACACTTTATTTACTTAGGTTTACCTCTGTGCCTACGGACTCTCGAGGTAAACAAACCATCTCACCCACCAGTGGCTTATCCTGGTGGCCCGGGAGCCAAAGTTTGCTGACTCCTGAATTATAGGGTCGGATTATGAATGGGTTATAAAAATTTTCCATTTTTACTTATCCATCTTTAGGGGGGAGGGGGTCGGCTTATAAACGAACCGGTTTATGATCGAGTATATATGGTATATAGTATATAAATGATAGTAGCATCTTATTGTTCCGTTACAATGAGATGGATCAGAGAGTGATTGAGAGAGATATGATGATGATGTCACCAGATATGACCCCATACAGGACACAGTGTGGTATCTGATGTGATGTTATGTCCTAAACCATTCACTTAATCTGGGGTCTAACCTAATACCTTCTGCCACCTGACACTTAATTGGAAGACCTGCCATACCAAGGGAGCAAAACCACCAGGCTTCAGTTTATGGCCCAGAATTGATAAATCAATGACTAATTAATGGTGCCACCCCAAGAAATTATGAGGAAGAGATAGGTAAAAGCAAGAAGACAACTAAAATATAAAAAGAGAGGTGTTTTAAGATACTTGCAAAAAGACCTGTTAAGAAAAAATGGACATTTGTAAATGTAAGTGTTAAATTAAAAACTCCACTGTTTTTCCCCACATGAATAATTGGAGAGTTGTAAAAGAACTACATATTTATAATGATACTGTATAAATAACCTGTGATATATGGTATATATATTATAATTGTTTTTATTTAAGAAGAAAATTAGATTTTTTTTTATTTAAAAATATACAGAATTTATCTTAATAGAGAACTCATGAACTGGAGTAACCGTAATTGTGGGAAATAGATGCTCAGTAAAGGCTTAATAAGTAGAAGGACTTCCAGTCATATCTTTAGAAAATTGTAGGCAGTTATAACTAGAGTTTATATAGTGCTCTGTGGCTTCAAAGTATGGTGCAAGCTTTAACAATGCCTGTAACATCCCCGTGAGACGGGTAGGTCATGTGTTCTGCACACCCATCTGTAAAAACTGAGGTTGAGTGCAACCTACTCAAGGACACCCACTGTAACAGGACAGAGCCAAGATTAAGAACAGGGAGATCCTGGATACAGGACCTGTATTCAGGCCCCCTAGATCATCTGGTTCATTAACACAGACCCACCTAGAGATTAATGTTGTTATGGGGCAATAGAACTGAGGAAAAGAAAACTGTTAAACAGAGTTAACTGGGAGAAATTTTGTCCTGACACATCCTTTAGCAGCTTTACTTTTTTGTTCTAGCAACTTAACTTAAAGTGTAAGGGGTGCTAGCAGCCCAGAGAAATCTTGGTGATCAATAGCATGTATAGAAAAGCATGTGTGCTCCCAGCCTCAATACAGCAGACCGCAGAGGACAATACTATGAAAACCTGAAATGTGTACTACCAAGGTCCTTCTAGCTGAGCCCCATTAACATAGCAGACCCTAAACAATGATGGGCTTCTGTTATTGAAATGTTTTGTAAATGCAAACATCATGCTGACCCTTTGAAGAACATCAGTATTATACCAACATGTACAACACCACAGCACCCTATTTCAGATGTACCAGCACCCATGTACCTGTCCCACATAAATACTTGAGCTGCAGTGTTTCATAGATTCATAGATTTTTAAGGTCAGAAGGGATCATTATGACAACCAAATCTAGCCTTCTATTTAACACAGTCTATAGATTTCAGTCAGTGATTCCCACATCTGGTTTAACAACTTGTAGGTGAACTAAACAATATACTTTAGAAAGACATCCAGTCTTGATTTGAAGACATTTAAAGTAATGGAGAATTTGCCACACTCCTTGGAAAGCTGTTCCAGTTGTTAATTGCACTCACTGTTAAAGATTGACATCTTATTTTCATCTACAGTGGCCTACATGTCCTTTCCATAGACACTATGGAATATGGTCCCCATTATGTAAATATGGTGTACATTCTTTGTTCCTAGATTTATGGCCTGATATTTGCTTGTATTAAAACATTACGTGGTCATGTCAAACTTAACCAAGCAATCCGATTCACCCTGTATTAATGACATGTTCTTGATTTTATTTACCATCTCACCAAACTTTCTTTTTGTATTTTCTTCCGTCATTAATAAAATGAATAAAGGAATAAAAATGAATAAAAATCAATAATATCAGGCCACCATCTGATTAGCGTGGGACCCACTAGAAACACCCCTACTTGTTGGTGATTTTCCCATTAACAATTAGGTTTTGAGATTTTTCTCTTAGCTAGCTGTTAATCCATTTAATGGGTGCCGTACTGATTTTTGTATAGTGCTAGTTTATTAATCAGAATGTGATTCTTGATTCTAATTTAACTACCTTATGGAAATACAAGTGTACAGTAACTCTTCACTTAAAGTCGTCCTGGTTAATGTTGTTTTGTTGTTACATTGCTGATCAATTAGGGAATTTAAAGTTGTGCAATGCTCCCTTCTAAAGTTGTTTGGCAGCCGCCTGCTTGCAGGAAGAGTAGCCTGTTGCAGCTAGCTGGTGGGGGCTTGGAATCAGGGTGGACTGGCAGCCCCCCATCAGCTCCCCGTTCCCCTAAGTTCCCTGTGCAGCAGCTGCCAGCAGGCTAGCAATTGCAGCTATCCCTCCCCCCACTGCCATGTGCTGCTCCTGCTCTCTGCCTTGGAGCTGCTCCCTGAGCCTCCAGCTTGCTGGGGGGGGGGAGCTTAATGTCAGAGTGTCCCCATCCCCTGTGCTCCTACACCCCAATTACCCCATCTTCTCCATATAGAGCAGGGTGGGGATGCAGACCAGAGGGAGACAGAGAGCCTGGGGCAGCAGCTGCTCTCTCAACTTCCTGATCCACTTAAAAAGGCAATGCTTTTAAAAGTGGGTCGGCTTACTTAAAGGGGCAGTGTGCATTTCTCGCTCTCTCCCACATACAAGGTGTGTTTGTGTCTCTGCTATGCTATCTCCCCTCCCGTCCATTCCTCCTGCCTTGTAGAATGTGGGGCTGCATCAACAACAATGTGTTAACCTTTGAGGGTTCAACCGACTGCTAGTTCATCATATAGCACAGAGGTTCTCAAACTGAGGGTCGGTACCCCACAGAGGGTCATGAGGTTATTACATGGGGGGGGGTTGCAAGCTGTCAGTCTCCACCCCAAACTCTGCTTTGCCTCCAGCATTTATAATGGTGTTAAATATATAAAAAAATATTTTTAATTTATATGGGCGGCGGGGGGGTACCGGGAAGGGGGTCACTCTCAGAGGCTTGTTATGTGAAAGGGGTTACCAGTACAAAAGTTTGAGAACCACTGATTTAGCAGCAAGGTATTCCCTGGGAAACTATATATATAGTTTTTTGTCTGGTGAAAAAAATTTCCCTGGAACCTAACACCCCTTTTACATTAATTCTTATGGGGAAATTGTATTCGCTTAACATCGTTTCGCTTAAAGTCACATTTTTCAGGAACATAACTACAACGTTAAGTGGGGAGTTACTGCACTATATCAATATAGGTGCTCGTGCTCAAAGAACAAACCCAGCATGATGTCAGCTAGACAAATTCAAGCTGAGCTAGACAAATTCAAGCTGGAAATAATGTGTAAATTTTTAATGGCGAGAGTAATTTATTATTGGAATAATTTACCAAGGGTTGTGGTGGATTTTACATCAGTGACCATTTTTAAATGAAGATTGGGTGTTTTTATAAAAGAGTGCTCTAGGAATTATGTTTGTGAAGTTCCATGACTTATGTTCTACAGAAGGTCAGATTAGATGATCACAATGGTGCCTTCTGGCCTTAAAATCTGTGAACCTGTGTATTACTTGGCAGCCTAGATTGTCTGTTGAGTCAAGAGAGCTCATTTTGTTCAAAATATCACCAGCTTCAATCATCACTGGGATTTGCAGTCTGTTACCAGCCAGCTTTTAAGTTCTCAGCCATTCTAAAGTTATGAATTACACATATGTGACAACAAGGCATATATCCATGCCAAAAGGTGTAGAGCATGTGATATCAGAAGTAGCTCACCCAATCACTGCCTTTACTCTACAGCTGATTTGAATGCAACAATTCCATTGGTTGTACGGAGACTGCACAGATGATGGATTTCTTGGCCCAGTTGCCATACCTGTTTGACAGCATGGGGTTTCTGCTTCTAGTATATACATATAAATAAATAATATAAGTTCATAAAGTTAAATACATATGAGAGAAAACCAATCTACACAGTAAATGTATGCCTGTGTATCTTTTTTCCAAAGGTGGATATGGAAGCCTTCCTCACACTTACTGATGGTGATTTGAAAGAGCTGGGAATTAAAACTGATGGATCTAGGCAGCAAATTCTGGCAGCTATTTCTGAACTGAATGCAGGAAAGGTAGGTATGGTTTGAAATAAGAAAACTGATAAACAACTTTTTCAGATTTGCTTGTATTTCAGATCCAAACAATGGATGTTGAAAAAAAACCCAACTAGTTTTATAAACAAGATATTTAATGCAAATGATTAGTGATAAACAATATTATATTTCTTTGATATTTCCAGGCCTCCTCCATTAATTCCTTCCTTGTTCAGTAACTGGACAGTTTTTTTCACTTTTTTTACTCATTCATTCATAATAATAAAAAGAAGCTAGTGGTGACTTAAATATTGGTCATATTACAGCTATTTGTCCTTCAACCATCATGGTGTCAAAACAATTCTATAATTTATCTTTCTCTAGAATAAAATTGTGCTTATCAGCCTTTTGATCTCCTTTCAACTGGGCTCACGTAGCATTTTTCTTGGGCGGCACAGTGTTGTTGTCTTCTTGTTTGGTATTTACAATTGGAAATAAGAAGAAAGGCAGAAAAAAAATTCTCTACAATAGATTTCTTTAGTCACAGACTGTGAGCTGGTGCATCTCTGCAGCTAAATCTTATGGTTCTTCTCAAGTCTTTCAGTTCCAAGTTCCATTCTCTCTTTGATCTTTTATACCAGTCCAGGCATACAGGATACTAAGGGTATGGCTACACTCGAAACTTCAAAGCGCTGCCGCGGGAGCGCTGCCATGGCAGCGCTTTGAAGTGTGAGTGTGGTCGCAGCACCAGCACTGGGAGAGAACTCTCTCAGCGCTGCACATACTCCACCTCCTCATGGGGATTAGTGCGGCTCCCAGCGCTGCGGCACTGTTTACACTGGCGCTTTACAGCGCTGTATCTTGCAGCGCTCAGGGGTGTGTTTTTTTCACACTCCTGAGCGAGAAAGTTGCAGCGCTGTAAAGTGCCAGTGTAGCCAAGGCCTAAGACTTTTGATCATGTCAAACCCGCATTGAACTCTGCCAGCTAACAACTGGGACAGTTTCCTTAATCACTGACACCTTTCCTGCCCCTGCGCCTGAGGGCATGTTGCCTTCTGCTGGAAAGGAGCTAGTCTCAGCCCCTCCCATACTTGGAAGCACCCTGCTTCCCTGTATTACAAGGTCACAGGAATCCTCACCCACCTCAGTGGTTTCTTGGATCCCCTGCCCCTTCTCTGCAACACATTTCTCTCTGCTCCCTAGAGCTGGGTTTGTCTCTGGTTCAGCTGTGACCTGCTGGCAGCTAACAACCTGACAGTTCTCTCCCTGGCAGACATTACACCCCCATCCCTTCCTGATGCGGTATTGCCTCCAGCTGCAGTGCAGGAGTTGGTCTCAACCATCCTCCCACCTGGGAGCATGTGGCTTCCCCCAGCTGCAGAAGAATCAAGGGAACTCTCTCCCATTCTCTCAGCAGTTCCTGAGACCTTACCCTTTCCCTCAGGGGTCCCAGCATAATACTCCCTCTTGCTGCAGGCAAATACTTTAACCTGAGCTAAACGGAAAAAAATTATTACTAAGGAGCAGGTCTACTAGGAGGTGTTCCATTATCTCCACAATCAAAACACTTTCCAAACCTTCTGTCATAAACAGATAGCTAAGGGTTAATGTCTCTTTTACCTGTAAAGGGTTAACAAACAGTAACCTGCAACACCTGACCAGAGGACCAATCAGGAAACAAGATACTTTCAAATCTCGGTGGAGGGAAGCCTTTGTTTGTGGTTTTTCGGTTTTGCTTTGTTCTCTCTGAGTCCTGGAAGGGACTAGATGTGCAACCAGGTTTCTTGCCAATCTCCCTGCTACAGTCTCTTATATATTCAGAATAGTGAGTATTGAGTAGAAAGGTGGTTATAGTCTTTTGATTGTTTCTGTATTTGCAACTGTGTTATCTGACTGTAGAGTTTAATGTATATTGGCTGAAGTATTGTTAAACTGTATTTCTGGCGAGAGAAGTGCTTTTTCTCCTTGTCTTAAGCTGTAAAACCTCCGTAATATTACCATCTAGATTACAGAGAACTGTACTTTTTTTCTTTCTTTTATTCAAGTTTTGGCTTTTTAAGACCTGTTGTGATTTTGTCCCTAGTTGAGTCCCAAGGGATGAGTCGTGTAACTGTACGCAGGGAAGGGTGGGAGACGGGGAGAAGGAGAGGGGGGGGGAAGGGGAATCCTTTTGTTTAAGAATTCCGGAACTTGAATCTGTATTGCCTCGGGTGAGTGGAAAGCCTTGCCTTAAGATTCAAGGAGTTGAATCCCAGTGATCTTCCAGGGTAACCCAGGGAGGGAAACCCTAGGAGAGGCACTAGTGAGGGTAAGAGTTTACTTTCCTTGTATTAAGATCCAGGGGTCTGGGTCTTGGGGGTCCCCAGGGAAGGTTTTGGGGAGACCAGAGATTATCAGGCACTCAGAGTCCTGATTGGTGGCAGCATATCAGATCTAAGCTGGTAATTAAGCTTAGTGGAATTCATACTAGTACCTCATTTTTTGGACGCTAAGGTTCAGATTTGGGAAAGAATACTATGACACCTTCCCACACCACATGGATTTTAGCTAGTGATACGAGAAATCTGCTTTCGTCCACTCCTACAATTTTTTGTCATTTGGCCAGGCAACATACTAGCCTTTGGGGCCACACTCTGCTTAATCAGAGACCTCTGGGCTCCTGTATCCTTCTGCCCCAAGTATTCCTTGCCATTAATTTGGACAGCCTTAACATGCTCCATATCTGGTTCTGCAGAGGCTAACCTCACAGAAGCAATATTCTAGCTTTCAATTGCTTAGGGGGGCTTTGTGTTGAGGACAGCAGAACTAACATGAGCTATTGTTTGCCTGCTTCCTCCTAAGCCAGGGCATTTATTCCTCAGGTGATCAGTGGACTTACACTGATAGCACTTTTGGGCTCTTCTGCTTTTACAGGCATTTGGGGATAAGAGTTACCAGTAGAGGAATGTTTTTGGGTAAGATAATGTTTAGGCTCCCAACCTCCTTTTCTTCCCAGGGCAAAATGGGGTCCTCCCTTCCCACCAGTTTTAAACCCCTCTTTCTGTGGCCTGCCCTCAATAGACACCTGATTCTGTTCAAAGGCATCAGCTAAAAAAGCCATCTTATCCACAGACTGTACATCTTTGTCCCATAGACACTGCTTTACATCAGCCTTCCATATGCTTGGAAATTGCTCTTGAGCAAGAAGATCCAACATTCTCTCAAAACTTGCCACATCTTTGCCCCTCACCCATTTTCCCAACAAATCCTTCATTTTGTTTATATATTCCTCATTACTCATACCAATATCCTTCTTAAGTTTCTTAAATTTAACTCTACATGCTTCCGGAGTAATCTGAAAACTTCGCAAAACAGTATCTTTAAATTTACAATAGTCTAAAGTATCTTCAATAATAGACATTTCACTGAATACATTTCGAGCTTTACCAGTTAATTTTGCAATCAGGTTAGGAACTCTCTTATTATCGGGATTTCATGTATTACACACAGCCTTTTGAAGGTAGTCAGATACTGAGCAATATCATCCTCTTCACTGTATGCAGGACATAAGTGTTCCCATTTGTGGATTTTTGGAGTGATGGGAGTCATTGTGGTCGAGGGGGTTCTGGTTCTGCTTCTCTAGCAGATCCAGTTGGTGTTTTTGCTCCCTTTCTCTCTCTCTCTTTTTCTTCCATGGCCCTTCTGTGTGCAGTCTCCTTTCTGGCTGCCTCCCTGGCTGCCTCTTTTTCCCTTATCTCCAGTTCTTTCAGTTGCAATAATCTCTGATGCTCCCTAGGAGTGGTGCCAGGGTTTCTGGCGCCCTAGGCAGAATTCGGGGGCAGCATTTTGTGCGTTCCCCACAGGGCACGCAGGAGCTTCCGGTTCCGCTCCCGTCGCGCCGCTGAAGAAGGACCCTCAGCTGAAATGCTGCAGGTGACAGCGGCAGTCATCGAGCTGCTCAATTGCCTGCCGCTGTTTTCCGCAGCACCTCAGCAGTAGGTCCTTCTTCGGCGGCGCGACAGGAGCAGAACCAGAAGCTCCTGTGTGCCTCATGGGGAGCACACAAAATGCCGCCCTCCGAATCCTGGCGCCCTAGTCGACTGCCTAGGGTTGCCTAATGGAAGCGCTGGCCCGGGTGTGCTCTCTCCTTTTCTGCAATCCGCAGTCTAAAAAGTTCAAACTTCATAATAGCTTTACTACTTTCACTAATTTTCCTGCATTTTTGTTCCTACTTCCCTTTCCCAAAATAAGCAAACAGAAAATAACAAAACTTGACCTCCCCCTGACCCTTCTTAGCCACTGCACTTAAGACTCACTTAAAATCACAAATATGAGTGTTTTAAAGTGTAAACTTCACTTGGAGTAACAAGCTGAACATATATCCTGCTCACTGCACCACTGTGACATTCCCCACTGGTGTTGTTCGGACTGGTGATCTGCTAGGTCCCTCCAATCTTTGACTCTGGGAGCCAGCCTTACCCTGCTCTGCTGTGAGAACTCCCACTCCTGGGCTGTACACACACAGCCTCTGGCATGTCAGCTGCTCCCAGGTACTTTCAACCGAATGACTCTAGCCAGTATCTCCGGTCCCAGACACAACTCCAGCTTGCAGTGTCCAGGAGGCATAACTTTACTACTTTCACTAATTTTCCTGCAAGGTTCCTAGGGTTGTATCTGGGACCAGAGATGCTGTCTAGTGTCATTCAGTTGCAGATAACACCAGAGGGGAATGTCCACGGCACTGTAAATGATTTTCTATGTGCAGGTCTTTACATCAGCTCTTGCTGGGTTTCATAGTTAAGGCTGAATTGTGTTTTGCCCTTAAAGTAGGGATATAACCTCATATTAAGAATATAGCATGTTCTCCCTAAAGTTACAACACTTACTTTTTGAGCACAGAATGGATTTTTTGAGAATTGACAAGTAAATCTATTAAGTGTCAGAAAGATCTCTTCAGTTCATATATTTCTAGAACCTCTCGTAAGAGCAAATTCTGGAGACAAATCTGTTTGTCTGTTTGAGCATTTTTTGAAAAGCACTTATAGACCTCACAGGTTTGTCTGAATGTACTTCACTACGCATAACAGACATATGTTGTATCTGTTGGAAACAGAGAGTTTAGAGGAATAAAAGCTAAGTTTTCTTAAAATCCAAGGTTTTGGATAGATTTGCCATTGTTGATTAAAGTTGAGACAGCATAAAATAGGGAGAAACTTGATGAAAAATGGTGGAAACTATTTAAAAAATCTTAAAATTATGAAAAAATTAAATCTTACAAATTGCCCTACTGATGGAAAGGAAGAGGATTGGTTACAGCTGGTAGAGCGTGGAAATGAAGGATCTTGACAGGAAATGTGCTGTTTATACTTTGTGCCCATGGAATGTAGCGCTAGACAAACATGTTTGCATCTCTATCTACCAGCTATTCCCAATAGGTTCCATGGCCATGAAGCATTGTCTACAGTATGGCTCTGTGAAGGTAAAGTAGGGAAACAGAACTGATTTTTTTTGTTTTAAATCCAAGTAAATCTGAATTCTATAATTTCCAAAATTAAGAAAATAAAATAAAAATTTTTAAATATATATATTGCTCTGTGTTTGCATGGCATAATTTTTTATTATGTTCAATTCATTACACTTTCAATGTGATAATTGCTTTCCAGGATAGACACAAATTTTCATATTTGTGTTTAACCCTAATAAATGCATTATTGAATGAGAAATTTAAGAATGCCTTTTTTGTTTAAATCTATTTCTTTTACAGGGACGAGAGAGGCAAATTTTACAGGAAACCATACACAACTTTCACTCTTCCTTTGAGAGCAGTGTTAGTAATACTAGACCTCCTGGCAATTCTCAATGTAAGTATTATTCATATGTTGTCAGATCAACTTCAAGCAATTTTTTAAACTAGGTAAAGTACAGTATATGCAAACATGCTATGTGGTGGTTTAAAGATTCTTTCATTTCCCTCTCTTTCAGACTGTAGTGAAGATTTCAAAGTAAAAAGGCAGAGAATTTATAAGATTTTTATATAGGGATAGTATTTATGGGTTTCAAACAGATTAGTGTGTATTTGGTTAATTCAAAAAGTTTTTAAATTAACAGTGTATTGCATTTTACACTGAAAGCCACTGGGGTGTGTGTTTTTCATATGAGGTAGGTCTCAATCTCATAATGAGATAGCTAGGATTGCTCCTTGTCCATCCCTGGAAGCAGACCAATTTCTCACCTCTTATGGTCATCTAATAGGCTACTTAGTGGAGTAGTGAGTACTGTACATGTTGCGCTGCATTTTTGCAGTACATGAACACCAGTGCTGAGCCCTTCCTGTTACATTCTGGATAGAAAGAAGAGAGGATCATTTGAACCGTTGCAAGTGAGTGTCTCAAGACCCACCTGGAGAAACTCCCTTTCTGTAAATTCACAATTACAGAAACTTTTGAAAGACTGACAATACTTCACCTCCAGCCAAGGCTAACTGGCCTTACGCAGTTTCTCCTGATGGGGGTCTTTATGATGGTATAACAGCTCTCTGATCCTTCTATGGCTGCTGAGTCTGCAAAGACCCGGGATCCCATGGCAGATTTGGGGTGTCGGTCTGTCCCAAGCAGTAGAATCAGTTATTTCATCGAATGTAGGAAATAACCAATTCCATTATTTTTCCATGCCCCCAAACCCCTTGTACTGGCCATGAGCAACTTCTGTCGCTTGAATGACAATTGGACCTTCTGTATAGGACAATAACCTCTAGTTCCTCTACCTGAGGGCAGTTCAGGCTCCCAGTTTAGCAATTTAGCAACCTGACTCAACTGGTTCTCTGTCATAGATGTTATAGTTTTCTGGGGGGATTGTTTTTAGTTGGTGTAGCTGCAAGGTTACTGTTTTAGTTATGACAGTGGTAACAATTTCCCCACAAATCCTGGAAAAACAGTCTCCCAAATACACCAATGAAATCAAAACAATGAGAAAGACCTTACTATTACCTAACTACGTGTATGCTGCCCCTTGTTACCATCATCTCCATACATGAGACTGGTGAACACAATACATGCAGTGGAAAAGTGTGCATTTCTCCTGCTAACAATATCCCAGCCAGATGCAGAGATGCATTTCTGGCTGCTCTGCCTGTACAGGGTTAGGAGACAGGCGCAAGGCCTGCTCCAGGCAGTGTTTCTGAGCCTGAATTAGTACTTTAAGAGGGAAATGAATGTTATTCATTGACCTACAGAAATTACCATGCTATATACCATGTGTTCCCCTTCAGCTGATTGAAATACACCTTGCATCTACTCACAAAACTGCTTCAGTAGTTTATTGGTCATACTAAGTAATGTTTGAAGTAGATTTTGATTTTGCTGGTCTAAATAATGACTGAGTCTCAATCATTCCTGCCTTGATAAATTAAATGATAATGTGGATGGTACCTCATTATGTACCTCAACACAGGTACAAGTAGTCCGCCCACTGCCATTTTGTTGTGCACTAGTGTAATGAAGCGGCCTCTGGCGGGACACAACTGAGAGTATCAATTCATGATGAAGTGCTTAGAGCAGGGCAGTTAGAGCCCACGGCTGGGGTCCTTTGCAGACCAAACCAGCCAGACAGAGAGGACTTCATTTTTACGCCCCTGGCTAACCAGAAGTCATACAAGCAATTCCCTTAGACATTCCAGTTTCCCAGTATCACCACCAGCACTGCTCGTTATGGGGATGAATGGTTATAAAAACCAATACCCCCGTAAATGAAAAAAGGTTCTCCCAATCCCAAAGGACCAAGTCCCAGACCCAGATCAATATTCAAGTCAGAACTTACCCACAAATCACGCTGTTGCCAGTCCTTTAGAATCTGAAATCTAAAGGTTTATTCATAAAAAGAAATATAGATGAGAGCTAAAATTGGTTAAATGGAATCAATTACATACAGCAGGAGTCGACAACTTTTCAGAAGTGGTGTGCCGAGTCTTCATTTATTCACTCTAATTTAAGGTTTCGCGTGCCAGTAATACATTTTAATGTTTTTAGAAGGTCTCTTTCTATGTCTATAATATATAACTAAACTGTTGTTGTATGTAAAGTAAATAAGGTTTTTAATAAGGTTTTAAAATGTTTAAGAAGCTTCATTTAAAATTAAATTAAAATGCATGAGCCCCCTGGACCGGTGGCCAGGACCCGGGCAGTGTGAGTGCCACTGAAAATCAGCTCTGTACTTGCCTTTGGACTAACAAATTTATTTGAGCATAAGCTTTCGTGGGCTACAGCCCACTTTTTCGGATGCATAGAATGGAACATATATTGAGGAGATATATATACACATACAGAAGCATGAAAAGGTGGGAGTTGTCTTACCAACTCTGAGAGGCCAATTAAGTAAGGAAAAAAAACTTTTGAAGTGATAATCAAGATAGCCCAGTACAGACAGTTTGATAAGAAGTGTGAGAATACTTACAAGGGGAGATAGATTCAATGTTTGTAATGGCTCAGCCATTCCCAGTCCCTATTCAAACCTAAGTTGATTGTATCTAGTTTGCATATCAATTCCAGCTCAGCAGTTTCTCACTGGAGTCTGTTTTTGAAGCTTTCTGTTGCAAAATTACCATTACAAACATTGACTTACTGTGGAAAATCATAGCAGCAAGATGGAGTTTGGAGTCATCTGGGCAAGTCACATGTCCATGCATGACTCAGTTCTTTACAGGGAGAGCTGCCATTGCTCACATGCTACCTTGAACATTCCCAGGAAGACTTTTTATGTGGATTGGAGTCTCCCAAAGTCCATTGTCAGTTAAGTTGTTTTTTGTTTGGGCACTTAATCTGCAAATTCCTTTCTCAAGAAGCTGACCAAATGCTTCACTATTGCTACTTAGGATCAAACACATTGAGATACAAATACATAGCCAATTCATAACTTCGACTACAAAAATGATACACACATACAGACAGCATAATCATAACTAGCAAATTGTAACCTTTCTATAGACACCTTACTGGACCTCCTTTGTACAAGATTTGGTGCAACTATAGGACCTTGGTTGCAGCAGTGATCTATATTGGTCACAGTTCATTTCAGTAATATCACAGCTAGTGGTTGCTGAGGTACTGTCTGGTCCATTTTCTACACTCCACTACACAAGAGTCAACTTGTGCAAAAGCTTCTTTTTCAGTACAAATACCAGTGAAAACACCCGGGAGCTAAGTTTCCAATTTCAGAATAGAGAATTTCTGGTGATATACCTGTGGCAACTTCTGGATAACTTTGATTATCAGTGTCTCAGGCACAAAAAGCATCTTATGAGCTGTCAAGTTTCCTTCCTCACTCTGAACTTTAGGGTACAGATGTGAGGACCTGCATGGACACTTCTAAGCTTGATTACCAGCGATCTGGTATTGCTGCCACCACTCCCAAGCACTACTTTGCTTTCCTGGGTAGCCTTGAGAGACTTCACCAATTTTCTGGTGAACACAGATCCAAACCCCTTGGATCTTGAAACAAGGAGAAATTAACCATTCCCTCTCCTTTCTTCCACCAACTCCTGGTGGATCCAGATCCAACCCCCTTGGATCTAAAAACAAGGAAAAAATCAATCAGGTATTTAAAAAGAAGGCTTTTAATTAAAGAAAAGAAAGGTAAAAGAAAACCCTAGCATACTAGCTACTCTCACAGACAACAGATTCAAAACACAGAGGATGTCTCCCTGGACAAAAACTTTAATACACACAAGAATACCCAAATTTGATAATTCCTTTAATGGTACCAAGACAAGTTACAAAGAAAATAAACATAAACCTATTTATCCCTTTCTAAAACTTATTACTCTGATAAGAGGCCGGTTCCTTGATCTTTTTCACTCCGGCTGAAACTGAAACTGAATAAACAAAGGAAAACTTCCCTCCTTCCTTTTGAAACATCTTGTTCCCCCATTGGTTCCTCTGGTCAGGTGTCAGCTAGGCTAGGTGAACTTCTTAACCCTTTACAGGTAAAAGAGGCATTAACCCTTAACTATCTGTTTATGCCATGAGCATAGTGCCAGATGGGCAGAGGCTGATGTTTGGATTCTGATATAGAGTGAGCTGGAGATTCAGGAAGAGCAGGGTGACTGCAGAAGAAAAACACGGGTATATAACGTTACCACATAAACAGTATTTGACTAGCCTGGCCATTATTTATGGATTTGCCAGTTGCCAGAAAAATAATTTAATGTACCAGGTTGTTGGTTTTTTTAACATAGGTTTAAAGATTTGCATTATTATGACAATACACTGGGATATCTAATGTTAAAAGTTTCTATGTCCGGCTCAAGATGTTGCAGTGTTCCCACTTCCATAGTTTAAGCGATAACAGATCAAAACTGTTGAAAATACAGCAGCTGTCTGCCTAAAACACGCAATCACATTGCGCACATGTGTGAGAGAGGGTTTGCGTCACATGAGAGTGACAACATTGCATGTCTCCTTAACCTTATCTATATGTGTTTTCACTCTAGATACTATAAGTGGCTGTTCAAGGGATGGGGGGTTGCTGAGTTGCCTTATGGTTGGTGGCTGAGGTTGCTGTGGGCTTGCCTTGTTGGGGGTGGGTGCCAGGGTTTTTTTGCATTTCAAAGGTGGTAACCCTAGGGCAAGGGTCAGCAACTTTCAGATGTGGGGTGCCGAGTCTTCATTTATTCACTCTAATGTAAGGTTTTGTGTGCCGGTAATACATTTTAACGTTTTTAGAAGGTCTCTTTCTATAAGTCTATAATATATAACTAAACTATTGTTGTGTGTAAAGTAAATAAGGTTTTTAAAATGTTTGACGCTTCATTTAAAATTAAATTAAAATGCAGATCTCCCTGGACCGGTGGCCAGGACCTGGGCAGTGTGAGTGCCACTGAAAATCAGCTCGCGTGCTGCCTTCAGCACATGTGCCATAGATTGCCTACCCCTGCCCTAGGGTATATCATCATATTTAGGTCTTGTGGTGGGGTATACTGGGTCTGTTGAGGCCCCCTGCTGGAGGCCTCGCAGTCCTACCACACCCTGCTCTAGAAAAGAAGCAGTGAAGGTAGGTCCTCCATGCCTGCCTAGAAAGCCTGCAGGGAAGCAGCCAATCTGAGTCCAGCAGGCTCAGTTAAGAGGCACTGCAAGGCCTGAGCAGGTCAGTTCCTGGCTGGCACCAAAGGAGTAAAGAAGGATGCTCTTTGCTGGAGCTCACAGGGGAACCAGAAGATGGATTCTGGTGACATTGGGTGAGGTAAGGAGAAGAGTTGAGAACTTCAGCCCTGAGTTAAGGGTGAAGTGGAAGGGGCTATGTGGGAAGCGGCCCAGGGAATTGCAGCAGCAACTATTAGAGGAAGCAGTACGTGGCTGCTGTCTGTAGGATCCCTAGGTTGGGACCTGGAGTAGTGGGTGGGCCCCAGCCCCCTCACTGGCGAAATGGCCTAAGCCCCAAGGAAGGGATAAGATTCTGCATTAAAAGCCCAAGAAAGGGGCTGGGAGTTTAAAAAGGCCTCGGGACAGGGCTGAAGAGATCTAACCATTAGTTGAAACTTTGGTACTGCAGAAGGAGTTCCTTCGTGCACTGGACTGTTTGTGATTTGGCCGGAGGGCTGAGCTACTGAAGACCCACCTGACGAGGCCAAGAGCTGACAATCGTATCTTTGGTTTGCAGACATGAAGAGCAGCATCATGCTGGCATTTCAAACAGCAACATCCAAGCAATTGCAAGACAGAATTTTAGTTGTAAACACAATTTTGGAAATCTATTGAGATGCAACAATCACAAGCAGCCTAGCATAATTCTATTTATTTTCCCTTAGACTGCAGCAGTCTTAAACAGCAATATCAGAGAAATGCCTATACTCCAATCTTTCTAGACTAATCTGTTTTATTTAGATTCTTATACCAGGCCTATCAACAGGAAGTCTGAGGACCTTCCAGAAGTGCATTTATAGTATGCATTTAGCATCTCTCACGTGTGGTGTTCTCCTTATTCTGTAAATGGGGAAAAACTATTGGAAAACTTGCTATTAAGTTTATATGACAATTAGCTTATCCCTGGGACCCTGCAGTGGCTAACAAAGTTTCTCCAATCCATGAGCAGCTGTGGGGTAACCATATGGGAAAATAATGCTGCAGCATTTGTGTGAGGATTATCACTAACTCTTTGGAATAATTCCTTTTTTCCTCTGGAGGGAAACTTGAGGAAGACGATATTTCCCAAAGAATGACTGCCTGTAACAATTCAACTGCCTAAATTTTAAATAATTACTAAATTTGCTCTGATCATAGCATGCCTCCAAACCTCTTCCTGCCTCATTAGTAGCTTCTCCTATCACTCCTTGATCTTGCTAGGGACAAGTCCTGAGCATGAGCCTGTAAAAAGGGAGCTGACCTTACCATTGCACTCTAGGGACCAGGCTATGCTTACACTAAAGCTTGGTATTCAAAATGTATTGGCATTGTTATCTTTCTCAAAATAGTTTGCATTCCCAGCTTGTGTGATGGAGTGCTATACCTACCAACTTCCTTATTTTTAATTCAGCCACTGGAGTGGATGATCCAGTTCTTCAGGGAAGGTGTGCAGACTGCCCGCCCAGGTCCACACTCCCAGAATAATCAACAACAAGCACAAAAGCAAGGAGGATCTGTGTGTGGAATTAGAGAGAGTATACAGATTTAAGGAGATGTAGTACAAGGGAAATAAAAAGAACAGCAGTACTTGTGGCATCTTAGAGACTAACAAATTTATTTGAGCATAAGCTTTCGTGGGCTAGAGCCCACTTCCTTCGGATGCATGAAATGGAACATATATTGAGGAGATATATATACACATACAGAGAGCATGAAAAGGTGGGAGTTGTCTTACCAACTCTAAGAGGCCAATTAAGTAAGGGAAAAAAAAACTTTTGAAGTGATAATCAAGATAGCCCAGTACAGACAGTTTGATAAGAAGTGTGAGAATACTTACAAGGGGAGATAGATTCAGTGTTTGTAATGGCTCATTGTAATGTAATGTCTCTAAGGTGCCACAAGTACTCCTGTTCTTTCTGCGGATACAGACTAAAAAACGGCTGCTACTCTGAAAGGAAAATAAAGACAGGCAGAAAAAGTACTAGTAGAATAGTAAGAAATAAATGGGTGATTACATGTCTAACTAAATGCAACGTGAGACAGATTTGTGGAGGGAAGACAGATGGTTCCACCTGTTGCTTTTTAATGGGTTTTTGGAACTATAAACTCAATTGCTGACTGACTGTGCCCTCAGCCCACTGGTACCCAGCACCTCCTGCCAAGGTCACTGCTTCTGGCAAATATTCACTACAAGAACCTTTGGAAAAGTTGATGTGTATATTATATTTTTGGCAGCCAATCTGTTTCATAATAAAGTTTATTGTTGAAAGAAAGATTTATTTGTACTTCAGTTATGCCATCTTTCCCTGAATACATTGCATCCTGTAACCTAGCTCAGTACAACACAGAGAAACATACATTAATTTACTTCTTCACCCTTAAAATTCAGAACAGAGGACCAACCTATGGGGGCCCAAGCAAGACGGTTGTCTGAGCTCTGAGGGGATTATTCTACTGAATAATCTGTCTCCATCCATATCCTAACCTAACTGTAACGCCTCAAAAGCAGGGCACCAGAAAGCATGGCTCCCATAACAGGCAAAGGATAGAAGGCTAAAGTCATTTGACTACTAAAGCAGATATCAGAGGTTGTCTGAGCTCTGAGGGGATTATTCTATTGAATAATCTGTCTCCATCCATATCCTAACGTCACTGTAACACCTCAAAAACAGGGTATCAGAAGGCATGGCTCCCATAACAGGCAAAGGATACAAGGCTAAAGTCATTTGACTGCTAAAGCAGATATCAGAGATTTATGGTCTGAATTCACAACACTGAGCACTGATTTATTCTCCAAGATTTATGCAATCAAAAAGGAAGTGAGTATAGAATTTCTAGGCCGGATGCTGCATTGAGAGAAATATCAGAGAAGAGAGAGAGCTGCTTTTTCATTGTGTAAATCTGATGGAGCCAAAAGAGAGAAGAAGGGACATGAGAATTTTAAAAGTGTCTGAAAAAAATGAAGAAAATCCTATTCTCTTTTTACAGACCTTTAAGAATTAGTTGTTAAATTTCATGTCTGTGGAAGAGATTAAAATAGAATACCCCGCCTTAGGCTAGTAGCAGATCCAGGGATTTCATTATGAGCTTTCACCATTACCAAAAAAAGTCTTGATTATGAAAAAAAGCTAGATAGTACCCAGAGTCTATACTCCAAGGCCATAATCTTTGGTTTCTCCTAGATCATCTGCTCTAATTTTTAAAAAGAGTAAAGAGTTGAGTAAAATTAAAGCCGCAATTAGAAGGGCAGAGATTCACTGAATTTCTTCAGCTTCTAGCATCAGATTTGTACAGTGAGAGTCTCTAGGGAAGGGAAAACTACACTCTGGATAGAGAGCCAATGCTCTAGCATGCAAAAGTCCGTGGTAGCAGCTGTTGAAGAGCTGGTCAAAAAAGTAATGGCAGACAGTGAAACTGAAGAAAAAGAGAGTGAGAAAAGAAGAAGGACCTTCTCTAATAGATGTAGAGCCAAAGGACTTAGATACCTGAAACATAATCAAAGATTAACTAGGAAGGATTTAAATGAACAGTTGAACATTAGCTATGATTATGGTGAAAAGAAAAGATTGTGCAGTTCAGTTTAATTGTGGTAATCAATGAGCAGTAACTGTTTCCTCCTCCTCCCCACCCCAACCCAGTAAATTAGTCATTACGGGAACATACAGTGAAATGGAATTTGTATGGGGAGGCAAGAGAGACCCCCCTGAGGGATGGTAAAGATTAGAGAAAATAGATAGTGAGCATGTAGGGACCTATAGGAAGTTTGTGTAATTCATTATGTAATTCAAAATATCAGCTGATAGGTTGTTCTCCTGGGGTTGAATAATGTGGTCTCGTTGGTGGAGAATTTACCTCACTTGGACTGCAAAGGACAAGCAGCACAAGTATTCATGAAGAGAGTATGGGGGCTTGGTGTTCAACCAAGTATATAATTCATTTGGGGACTTTTCATCTTTGGATTCAAAATTAGAAATTTACATGAAATTTGTCCAGAGGAGAGAATTGGGGAGGAAGTGAGGGGCTTGATAAAAAAGGGAAACAACTGTGTGAAAGCTTACAAGGAGAAATCGTGCCATAGTCCAGTACAGGTTGACAGTTGTGAGAACAATACATTTAATAATGAGATGTGTATCATAAAAGGGTTTGTGTCAGTAAGTGGCCTCTTCATAGTCAAGTTTAGAATGTTGGTGCTCCAATTCAACAAGGCACTTAAGCATGTACCTAGTAGCAGATATCTCCACAGGCTGATGATGGGACACTAGATGGGGAGGGCTCAGTGTTACTGCAGAGAATTGTTTCCCAGGTGTCTGGCTGCTGGGTCTTGCCAGATGCCTTGCTCAGGGTCTAAGGCCTGGTCTACATTACGGGATTAGGTTGAATTTAGCCACATTAGGTCAGTTTAAAAATGAATGTGTCCACACAACCAATCCCATTCCATCGACCTAAAGGGCTCTTAAAATTGACTTCTGTACTCCTCCCTGGCTAGGGGAATAGCGCTAAAATTGACTTTGCGGGGTTGAAGTTGGGGTAGTGCAGATGCAAATCAATGGTATTGGCCTCTGGGAGCTATCCTAGAGTGCTCCATTATGACCGCTCTGAACAGCATTTTGAACTCTGATGCACTAGCCAGGTACACAGGAAAAGCCCCAGGAACTTTTTAATTTCATTTCCTGTTTGGTCAGCATGGTGAACTCAGCAGCACAGGTGACCATGCAGTCCCCCCAGAATCGTAGAACGTAGAATGTTTCTACACTCCCCTTATCATCTCCGTTCCTGAGGTTATCACAGTTTAGAAGGTGAAAAAAAATGCACTCGCAGTGACATGTTTTCCAAGCTCATGCAGTCCTTCCGCACTGATAGGGCACAGCTTAATGCATGGAGGCATTCAGTGGCAGAGGCCAGGAAAGCATTAAGTAAGCATGATGAGAAGAGGCAGGAGGCGATGCTGAGGCTAATGGGGGAGCAAACGGACATGATGAAACATCTGTTGGATCTGCAGGACAGCCAACAAGAGCGCAGACCCCTGCTGCATCCACTGTATAACCGCCTACCCTCCGCCCCATGTTCCATAGCCTCCTCACCCAGACACCCAAGAATGTAGCCGGGGGAGGCTCCGGGCACCCAGCCGCTCCACTGCAGAGGATGGCCCAAGCAACAGAAGGCTGTCATTCAAGCAGTTTGATTTTTAATGTGGCTACAATAAGCAACGGGGCCTTGTCCTTCCCTCTTCCCCCACCCCACCTGGGCTACCTTGTCCATTATCTCATTTTTTTTTTTAATTAATAAAGAATGAATGCCTGGTTTCAAAACAATAGTTTTATTTCGAAGGAGGGAGGGTGGTTGGCTTACAGGGAATTAAAATCAATAAAGGGGGAAGGTTTGCATCAAGGAGAAACACACAGCTGTCACACCGAAGCCTGGCCAGTCATGAAACTGGTTTTCAGAGCCTCACTGATGCGCAGCATGCCTTGCTGTGCTCTTCTAATCGCCCTGGTGTCTGGTGCAAAACAATTGTCTGCCGTTGCTTTCATGGAGGGAGGGGCGACTGACAACACGTACCCAAAATGGGTGCGGAGACTGCGGGGACTGTGGGATAGCTACCCACAACGCACTGCCCTGTAAGTCAATGCTAGCTGTGGTAGTGAGGATGCACTCCACCGACTTAATGCACTTAGTATGGACATATGCAATTGACTGTATAAAATCAATTTCTAAAAATCAACTTCTATAAAAATCAACCTAATTTCGCAGTGTAGACCTACCCTAAAAAGTGATCACCATATTTGCGGTCAGGAAGGAATTTTTCCCCAGGTCAGATTGGCAAAGACCCTGTTTTTTGGGGGGGTTTGTTTGCCTTCCTCTGCAGCATGGGTCACAGATCACTTGCTGGTTTGAACTAGTGTAGATGGTGGATTCTCTGTAACTTCAAGTCTTTAAATCATTATTTGAGGACTTTAGTAACTCAGAGGTTAGGGGTCTATTATAGGAGTGAGTGGGTGAGGTTCTGTGGCCTGCAATGTGCAGGAAGTCAGAGTAGATAATCATGATGGTCTCCTCTGGCATTTAAGTCTATGAGTCTGTGTGCTTAACATTAAGCACATGAATAATCCCATAGAAATCAATGGGCTACTCACGTAATTAAGTACCTTGTTGAATCAGCGCTCTGGTTAGAGGAGAAGACTACATGGGCTGGACTTCATAATCAGGGTCTTCTCCTTCAGTTTGTTGTTGAGTCATGGGATCAAATTGACCACTGATGAAATCGAGTGCAACAGCATTGAACATTGAAGTCAGGAGCTTAGTGCCTAATGACAAATATAGTCCATTTTCTTTAAAATATTGCTATGATTGTTAGTTGAGCATGTTGTGGGCACTGCCAGAAACAAACAATAAATGCTCTCTCTCTTTCTCTCATTTTTTGTAGCACCTGGATACTGGATAAAACCACAAGAATCTGTGCCTACCAGGAGATAGCTGCTGGATAAAGATTTTCTAGTATTTTTAAACCTGGGGCATGGATGATAGAGCTCAAGTGGACACAAGAAAATTTGCAAAGCTCGGTGCTAACCACGGTGTTTCAGTGCACTGTGTGCAGGAGGTTGTTGCAGTAACATCGTTATTACTCCAGTTCAGCAAAGCAACCCTTTAACTTTGTGAATGAATGGTTTTACTGACTTTAAGGGGACTACTCACATAGTTAGAGATAAGCACGTGCTTAAGTGCTTAGCTGGTTCTGGATTGATAGGAATAAGGCTAGAGAGAATAGTGGCATAGGAAGATGTGTAGGTCACCTTTCAGAAGTACCAGTTTGAAGAGCGCACAGCCAAGCAACACAGAAACGAAGGAGGCAAAAAAGTTGTTGAGGCCAAGTTACAAGATTGAATAGTTTTGTGAAAAGGAGTAGAAAGGAAGAATATTGATGCATAATAACTAACTAAAACATTTAATCAGTGCTAAGAACACTCAATATAGTTATGCTCATGAAATATCTATTTGTGAAATATAAAAATATCACTAATAAAATTCATAATCTGTCACCAATATTTAGACAGAAATTATGTAAAAATTAGATCTTAAATTGGTGATGTTTTGTTAGACATTAAAACCATCTGACTTTTGTAGTATCTACTTTTGATTAACAGACATTGCAACAGGTTGCAAATCAATTTTCATATGCATATTATAATTGTTTTTTAAAGAATGAATGCTGAAAAGATTCACACAAGAATTATGGATGGAGCTATTTGTTAGTGTTGTGCATAAGAGTTTTTGTTGCGCAATTAAAATACAAGCCATGATAAACTTCTAAAGTTACTTTTCTCCTTTCTTAAATCTGCAAGTGACAAATGTTCAAAATTGTACTATTGGCTAGATTTAATAGGAGTCTGAGGGTGTGCATATAGCTAAGGTGGAGCAGCACTTGCTCAAATCATTGATGCAGAGGCCAGAGCTATAACTAGTTCATTGGTTACATAAAGAGGCCATAGAATACTCATGGGCTTGCTGAGAACTGGTATTTTCTGCACATACAGTATGCACATACAGTATAAGCGCCACATAATAGTACTCCTAGATACCTTGGTTACTGACTTCTGGCTCTGGAGTCCCAGTGGGGACCTTTTAAACTGCTCTGCCCCTAGGTGGGGGCTGGTTATAGTGTGTCAAGGGCACTGAAATTGTTAATGATGAGCATAGTTGCAGGAAGGGGGGTACAAAAAAGGCCCTGTAATGAGCAGGGAAGATGGAGGCGTAGCACCAGCAGCTGGCCCTACCTTCTCTGCTGCCCATCAGTTTCAGTTCCACCAGACTCTGGCAGGTTTGACAGCCTCTTCGGTAGTTGCCCTCCACATCTGGCTACGTAACCTAATGTTCTAAGTAAGGGCAGAAGTAGCCAGCAAACTGAACTGTTCCATGTAGGTGGACTCAGCATGGCAGCCAAGTGGAGAAAGATTTTTTTTTAAGTCAAACACTGAAATACAGAAGATGTCAAAGCAAGAGAATTTTAAAGAATTAAATCTTTGTAAAAATATCCTTTAAATAAGATAACCAACCTAAGAAGGGAAAACAAATGGGTGGTGGGAGAAACATTAAAATAAAATTATCGAGTAGTAACCACTGATATGGGTCTGTTGGAGGAACACTGATGGATATAAAGAGAAAGATATAGTCCCTCTGTAGGGACTTGAATTGCCACTATGATTGACACTGGATAAGGAAAAGGAGAGTGAAGATGAATATAACCTGGTGATTAGAGCATTAACCGAGAGACTCAAGTTTCCAGTGACTAATTATTTTATAAAAATTGGGACAGTTTCAGAATGCCCATACTAAAACATCGCATAGCCCAGTGGCTGGGGAACACTCATGCAATGTGGGAAACTTGAGTGTAAATCCCTTTTCTACATCAGGTGCATGGAGGAGTTGAACCTGGGTCTCTGACAACTCAGTTTAGTGCCCCACACATTGAGCTAAAAGGTGGTAGCAACCATCTGCCCCTTACAGCTCTTTTATGAATCCTCTCGTTTCTTTTTGTCAAAATGCCTGCAAAATTTAAACAAAATGTATGGGCAATGCCAAAATAAAATGTTTCATTTCAACATTACCGGAACATTTTGCTGTTGTTGTTTTGGACAAAACTATTCTGTGATCATGCCAGGAAGTTGCAAATAGTTGTGGTCGAATCTTCATTTTAATGAATAAATTATTCATCCAAAAACATTCACCCAGCTCTATTAATGAGTGAGAAGGGGCAGGTAGTGCTTGACCATTGATTGACATATTTTAAATTTGTTCGTACACAGTACTAGGAAAAGTGCTAGGAGAAGGACCTCCAGCATAGAGAGATAGGAACTAGATGGCTTTTCATCTGTACATTTTATACTCCATGACCATTCAGCTCTTGGATACAATCATTGTTTGTATGCTATAGACAGTTATCCTCTGGGAATTTCATAGAAAATCAGGGTTGGAAAAGACCTCAGGAGGTCATCTAGTCCAACCCCCTGATCAAAGCAGGACCAACAGCAACTAAATCATCCCAGCCAGGACTTTGTCAAGCCTGACCTTAAAAACCTCTAAGGATGGAGATTCCACCACCTCCCTCAGTAACCCATTCCAGTGCTAAAGCACGTAACGAAGGCAACGAAAGCCAGTTCCTTGGAGCCGGAGTTAAACCAGTGACCTAAGGATTCCCAAAAAAATTAAGCCTACTGTCCTTTGCTCTACCAAGCTATCGAAGGAAATAGAGAGCATGACTTCATTTCACATAGGTCACCAAACATCCATAATTTAATAAAGACTCATCATTGATCTGTCCTGGACTTGACCAGTCATCCAAAGGTGAAGGCTCTGTGTATCATTCTCCTCTGTGACTCTGGTCCTCCTTTCTGTCCTGTTTAGGTGGAAGATTTTGTAAATGTGACTTGTATTTCACCCCAGTTAAAAAATGACTCCTTAAGAGTTTCATAAATGAAAGAAATATTTATTTTTCTCTTCACTCTAGAATGATGGATTCAGCTAAGCTTTAGCCTCCAACTCTTGGCAGTACTGTAACATCAAGTAGCAGGAGTGTAGTGTTATAATAAGCTTTTATAAAGGTACTTGAAATTTTGTTTTCCTTTATTTCTAACATTATTAGGATCAGATTTTAAATAGAGATGTCTCATTATTTGGAAGTGATTCAGAAAGTTGCCTGTAGTTCTTTATGCCTCAGCAAATACCTCAGACATAATGTAGCTTCTCAGGGGACCAACTCTGGTTTACAGAGTGAAGGGGGAACATAAAGGCTTTTACAAATTGAGATATTTTTATTGGGATCACCCTTGTTTAGAAGCTGTCTGGCTGAGGTCACCTCAAACTAATAGCCCAAAACTTACCACTTTTAGATTTTTGTTTGATTTCAAAGTCCTCTTGACAGTACAAGGTACATTTACAGGGAACAGGCTTTGTCCATTAAACCATCAACCTTTGGAAATGTTTAAAGCTAAGTTGAAATAGTTAACTTCTATAGATTCTCAGAAGTTTTTACCATTGGAAAAAGCTGTTAAAGCAATTTCCTTCTTAAAGGACCACAGCAACAATTTTCAAGTACTTTTCACTGTTTGCTATTTATAGCATCCAAACGTGACAGATAACATAGTCAACTCTAAAAATATGGTAGTAACTTGCAGTAGGAGTGCCACATCCCTGATATATGGGATGCAACAAATACTATATCTGATAGCCTTCTGTGACTTCCTCAAGCCACAAAAGCAGCATGCTTCTCCCTTTTGGGTGATAGTATCACACTCTGGAGATATCCTGGACAAGTAATGTTGACTGACTCCAGAGAGAACCTCCTTTGGCAGAAAGATTGCAATGACGTGGGCCTTTGAAGATGTTGAATAGGTAAAATTGATTATAGGAAAATAGAGCAATTAAAGACAATTAAATTAAAGACAATTAAAGACAAATATCAAAAATGGCTTTAGAAATACTGTATTTTCCCCAAAGCACTTGTGATGTGGCTGTGAACGCTTAACCCTGCGTTAAACATTAGCACAGCTACACACACTGCTGGATTGGTGGCCTGCAGCTGGCCCTGGCAGAAGTTATATCTGTGCTGTGTTACAGACCTTAGGGCTTGTCTCCACTTACCAGGGGATCGACATGCGGCAATCAATCCACGAGGGTGGGTCTAGGGAAGACCTGTTAAATCGACCTCTGCAACCCCTGTACCAGCTTTGGCCTTTAACAAGGCCTACAGCCTGGGGATTTGCCAGGGTGGAGCTCCCCAGCTCCTCTTGCCTTTCTCCAGCCCAGCCCAGCCCAGCCCTGCCCTGCCCTGCCCTGCCCTGCCCTGCCCTGCCCCATTGCCTGTACCCAGACCTCCCAGGCAGCCAAGGCTGGAGAGACTCTCCCCAACTCCTGGCTCACAGCCCTTTTATAGTGCCAGCTATCTCCTAATTGGGCGTGGCCCCAGCTGTGGCTGCATTCCCAATCAGCCTAACTTGGCTGTTTTAACCCCTTTCAGCAGGACTAGGGCAGCCATCCCACTACCTGCATTATGATATTTTCTGTCTAACTATCTATCCCTTTCCTAATGGTTTCTAACATGGTTAGCTTTTTTGATTGCCGGTGCACATTGAGCGGATGTTTTCAGAAAGCAATCTGCAATGACTCCCAAGAGCTGTTTCTTGAGTGATAACAGCTAATTTAGACCTATCATGTTGTATGTATAGTTGGGATTATGTCTTCCAATGTGCATTATTTTGCATTTATCAGCACTGAATTTTATTCCCCATTTTGTTGCCCAGTCACCCAGTTTTATGAGATCTCTTTGTAACTCTTTGCAGTCTGATTTGGATTTAACTATCTTGAGTAATTTAGGTTTCAGAGTAGCAGCCGTGTTAGTCTGTATCCGCAAAAAGAACAGGAGTACTTGTTGCACCTTAGAGACTAACAAATTTATTTCAGCATGCATCCGAAGAAGTGAGCTGTAGCTCACGAAAGCTCATACTGAAATACATTTGTTGGTCTCTAAGGTGCCATAAGTACTCCTGTTCTTTTTGAGTAATTTAGTATCATCTACAGACTTTGCCACCTCACAGTTTACCCTTCAAGATCATTTATGAATATGTTGAACAGCACTGGTCTCAGTACAGAAACTTGGGGGGCCCTGGTATTTACTTCTCTCCACTGTGAAAACTGACAATTTATTCTTACACTTAGTTTCCTATTTTTTAACCAGTTACTGATCCATGAGAGGACTTTCCCTCTTATCCCATGACAGTTTAATTTTCTTAAGAGCCTTCGGTGAGGCTAAAGAGAGAAGGCTAAAGCTAGATTTATGGAATGCCCTCAAGAACTACCAGGGTAAGAGGGTATATCAGACTACACAAAAGTGGTCAAGTAGTTTAACCATTTATTATATGAAATCAGTGCACGGTAAATAAGCTTTGCTATATATCATATATCCGCATGCCATATGTGAATTTGACAAGAATTTGGAGAAACTTCCCTCCTCTCCCCCCACCTCCAAGGTTCATAGCAAACACCATAAGTAAAATGGGATGAAAGTAGTATGTGCAGCTGTAACCTTGAGGTGGACTAGAGTTTACTTTACTGCCCCTCTCCAAATGCATCAGTGCATCTCCTATAGAAAAGTACTTGGAGACCCAGAATTCAGTTGCTAAGGATTTTCAACAAGGATTTCACAGTCAACCTCCCCACAACAAAGTCCAAACAGCCAACAGAAATGAACTTAATTGTTAAGTACCAACTTTATAACATTTTATAATGATAAACGTAACAGCTTAATTTCTACTAAACAACATGGATACTTCATAATTCAGTTAGCTCACCAGGTGTGGGTGGAAGAATATGTTTGTGGACACAGCTACTGCAGGAGCATCCAGGAGTAAGCTGGGTATGAACATGACATGGGGAAGTAATAGGTTCTGAGTTCCATTCCTGGCTCTGCCACTGACCCCTTCCCCTCCCCTGCCCACACACTCCTTCTGATGCAGTTAAATAAAGCAACAAGATCCCGGCCTGCAGTCCTGTGAGTAGACTTATTTTTGTAGCACTGAGTGGCCTTACAAAAAGATTGATAACATTTAACCCAGCCTCCGCCCCATGGCTGGTTGTACAAGGCTAATAATCCTCAACAAAAGGCTCCAGAGAAGGTAAATATTGGCCTCGTTTCTAAGTTACTGTAAAGTGCTGCCATGCCCTCTTCTCCTCTTAATCTTTTTATCTGCAGATCTGGAGGGAGAGGAACCAATATCATGACACCAAAAATCACATCCCATGTGACATTCATAAACATGCTGGTGACCAGGTAAGAATACCACAAGGATGAGCCTTCTTTCCTCAGACACCCAACAGATTCTGTGATGGATGCAGTTTAATTATCATTGCTTCCACCTCAATACTACACTAAAAAAACTGCCATCAAAAATGGTCCAACCCTTTTATATCAATTCCAAAAACCATCAGTCTGACTTTTGGTGGAAACAAGGACTTGAACAAACACTCGGTCATCTTCAGATATACAGGAAAACTGATGCAGAGATTAAAGTGACTGGCCATAGCTACAGAACAGGTCAGCAGGAGAGTCAGGAATGGAATGGACCTACTACTTCCCCATCTCACGTTCATCCCCAGCTTACTCCTGGATGCTCGTGCAGTGACTGTGTCCACAAACATATTCTTACACCCACACCTGATGAGATAAGTGAATTATGAAGTACCTGTATTGTTTAGTAGAAATTAAGCTATTATGATGTTTCTTTATCATTATAGGCCACCAAAATCCACAGCTGCCACAAATTCATTTGATCTCCTGGAAGGGAATCCCCACTCTCTTCACATGTCTACCCTAGTGATTCAAGGTAGGTAGAGTCATGATCAAATATTCCACTAGCACTTCTACTGTGCTAATCCAGAAGTGGGAAGATGAGCCTTCTCTTAGGCAGAGTGGAGCAAGGAATTACATGGTACTCCTCTGCACTCTTAAATAATTAGCACGATTCAGCCAAGAGATGGCTACATTTCAGTAAAGGCAAAGTAAATTACAAGCCAGTGTTAGTTTGTAAAGTGCTTTAGGATTTGTCTGGATGAAAGGTGATATGTAGAAACCATTATCATAATTTTAAATTGTACATTAAAGAAATAGTTTAACATTTTAGATTGAGTTTCCAAAAGTTTAAGTCTTGTTTGATCTCTTGATACCCTTATCATGGGTCCCTCATACTTTGTGAAAACATCTTGAATTATTCATGCTTTTTGACAATCAGAGGAATTAACATTTCTCTCAGCAAAAGCAAGAAGATACTCTCTGCATTCCATGATAATAATGATCAAAGATGAAGGGAGATTACTGGTGATACTTTAAGTACTTATAGGAGCTTACACACACGTTTTACCAATTCTTCTTCTGAGAAATGTTTTTAAGAATAAGATTAACCACCAGGGGGCACTCTGAACTAAATTTTGGAACTACTGAAGTCTCTAGTATGTTAATAGTTCTTTCAATGACATTTTCAACTCAACCAGAAAGCCGCCTAAATAATAAATAAAAATTGTATCCAGTTTGTTGGTTTTCTTAGAAGGAAAGGATGTCAATCTCCAGCATAAGTATGACATTAACTAGCAGCAGCAGCAGCAGCAGCAGTCTTCTTTGTTTATTGTAAGAATATTTTAAAGGGTTTCTTTTTCACAGTTTGACCCATTGACAAGTTGTCTTACTCATTCACTTGCTTGCACAGTGCATTTCTGGAAGGAATTTACAATCACATAGGCCCCAATCCAGCAAAGCACTTACCTATGTACTTAACTTTAGGCATGTGAATAGTACCACTGATTTGAATAAGACCACTCAGGTGCTTAAAGTTAAGCACGTTGATTTTGCTAGACTGTGCTCAGAGTAAATAGCACAGGTTTCTGGAGGGTCACTGCTCTGTTAACTAGTTACCCCAGAATGAGGGGTAATGCAGACTTTAGTTATGTTGCTGCTTATTACATGTGTGTACTGTATAGTGTGCACATATTCTCTGAATGTTGTCATCCCTACATTCTGTCACTGTAGTCAATGAGGGAATTAGAATGGGAGAATGAATGTTTTGTTTTACTATTTTTGGTGTACTGTAAATACAGTTGAAAAATCATTTTAATTTAAAAAGAAAGATCATTGAAATCTGAACATAATCAAAAAGTCACCTAGCCTGTTAATAATTTTCAGAATGTGGCTGATAACTACATAACTACTTAAGCCACACTCTTGCTTGGATATTTTGTCAGTAGTTCTCTCAGTTATTGTATAGGAATTGACTAGCTGACAGCTGTCTGAGAAACTAGATGAGCTTATCTAACATTTTTTAATGTCTGAATCTAAACTTCCCTCTATATGGGTCCAGGAGAATAATACCCATGCAAGATTGGGGATGTGACTGATAAACCTAATGTTAACTACATTTTAAACTTTGAAACCTGGTATTGCTATGGTGCATTCTTTACTCTGCTCTTCTTGATGAATAGTTACTGTAGCAGATAAAGACAAAGGAGGTGAATTTGTAGAATACTTGTACTTGATCCATCTGGATGTCTTTGAATCAAAGGTCCAAATCCCTGCAGGGTCAATTTATCTCTTCACTTTTCTGGGGTAGATAAATTAAGTCCCTTACAACCACTGTGGGTAAGCTTTTTGAATGAAGTGTTGAAAACAGAAGCCTTCTTTGTACTGTGTAGACACTGATGATCTCCTGGTCTTTTTTGTAAGAGCACAGATGTGCATTGGGCCAAAATTTCTCTTCACATTTTTCTATGCTAACTGACATGTAGAAATTCTTGCAAGTCATAATCCACTTATTTCCGGAGAGATATTTTTCTGCTGCTAGCCACATGGGTTTCAAAGTGTACTAATGTTAGCCTGTATTGCATTCAGCATGAGAAAACCTTAAAAATGGACTCTTTAAGGCTCCTTAAAATGTGTGCATTGACTTAAGTTATATAAAATATACATATCTTTGTGATGGTGCAAGTCTGCTAAGATCCACCCAAATTTGTTTTTGAAATTGATTCATCATGTGGCCTTATCTATCTCCTGACAAACTGTTTTATAGAGTCACCTAATATAATGAGATATGATCTGCCTGGACACATCAAGAATTAGAAAGATTCATTGCAGCAGGCATTGTGGGAAAGTGTGGCTTTTCTATTAGAAGCCTCTAATTAGAAAAGAATGGGTCAGATTTCAGGACAATGTGGGGAGACTACAAGTATCCATAAAAGGAGGACAAATAGCACAGGTGATAGTCCCCACAGAAATAAAGCAATATAAATACTTTATAATTAACTGAACCGAAGACGCTTCATTTCCTCATTTGAAATTTTGGACTAGCTCTTCTCCATTTTAGGGAGGCAGCTCAAAAATATATTAAAACAGAAAAACAAAACAATACCACAAATACCAAATTCCACAAATGTTTTATAACACTAACTATAATATTTTAGGGAGAGTAGGTTATTCTTATCATACCTGTCTTTCAACAGCATCTCCCCCAGGTGGGAAGCAACCTAAGCCAGCCCTGTATAGCACATGGAGATATCGCTCCATGGATTGCTTAGCAAAGCTATCAGGGTGAGAGAACACAATGCACAAGCTTAAGAAAATTATGCATTAGAAATACAAGTACACAGCAGTTTGGCAGAAAAAGTATTCCAGAACCAAGGATCATATTAGCATTAAATCCAATACCTTTATCACATCTAGTACTTACTGCTAACTAAGATAATCAGAGTTGAGAATGTACATTTATGCTGTTATGATAATGACAGAAGTCCTATAATTCCAAGGAGAACAGTGGAGGCAGAAAACCTAACTGGTTTCAAGACTGAGCTTGATAAGTTTGTGAAGGGGGTGGTATGATTAGACAGTCTACAATGGCACGTAGCTGATCTGTGACTGCTAGCAGCAAATATCTCCAATGGCCAGAGATGGGCACTGGAAGGGGAGGGCTCTGAGTTGCTACAGAGAATTCTTTGTCAGGTATCTGGCTAGTGGGTCTTGGCCACATGTTCACAGCACAACCCAGGTGGGGAAAGTGACCTGGATGCATGGAGCCCTGACCTTGCTCCTTGTTCCTTCCCTCACAGCCCCATAAGAGTGCCGGGAGCAGCAGCTGCATCCAGGTCAGTTTCCCCATGTGGGCACAGGAGAGTAGTGCAGGGCTTATGGATGAAGGAGGGGGGGAATGAAGGGTTAGGGGAGAATGGGGCACATTGCAGGGTTGGGATGCAGGGGGGTCAGGGTTGTGGCGCAGGAGAGGGGTGAAGGGGGGAGTGCAGGGGTTAGTGGCAAAGGAATCACGTGTAGGGATTTGGGTACAGGAGGTGAGTGGGGGTTAAGGGTGACTGCAGGGATTAGGGGTGCAGGAGGGGAGAGCAGGGGTTGGGGTGAAGGGGGAGCTGGAGAGCCCACAGGAGCCAGGGGCAATGTGGGAGGGGGCACCACACCCACAGGGCCAGGGGTGCCAAAATACGCATTTGCCCAAGGTTCAATTTTCCGTAAGGCCAATCCTGCTCAGAACAAAACGTATTAGTGACCCATTTTGTAAGTCATTAGTATGTACATGGCAAAATCAGAAATGTTATTTTTTTTCTCTATTCAACAATGTAAAAATGGCTTTTCTTGGTTACTTGAATGTGGTAGGGATAAGGCAGAGGACTACCAGAGCCAACTCTCTGTTTAAGATGTCCCCATATTTTGGGTGGTATTTTCCTGCCAGCTGACCATAACAAACAATGAAGCAAGTCTAATATTTTCCTGTAGTCATAGAATATTAGGGCTGGAAGGGAACCTCAGAAGGTCATCTAGTCCAACCACCTGCTCAAAGCAAGATCAATCCCCAGACAGATTTTTACCCCAGTTCCCTAAATGGCCCCCTGAAGGATTGTGCTTACAACCCTGGGCTTAGAAGGGCAATGCCCAAACCACTGAGCTATCCCTCCACACATGTATGTTTGTAAGTGTCCTTGTTGTGTCCTACCCGTAAGATTTATCTCAGTGACAATTACAGAAATTCGCTTTATTTAGTAAAAGCACCACTCCATAGAATGCTCCTGAATACCGCAACATATTTACAGTCAGTAGTGCAAACCAACAGATCCTTCTTCAAAACTCTGTGAACACATGGTTCCAATGTCATGAATTCTTTGACTAAGTGCATGTTTCCTTCCTGTTACTTGATTAGTATATGAACACACATTAGACTCAGTCCTGAAAGCATTTGCCCCCCTCCTCCCACACACACTAAATGATCTTGAACCAACAGAATTTTAGAGAGAGAAAAGAAAGAGCTTAGCAAATATATTCCCACAATTTCTTTTAAATTACAGTGACTGGATGATTCAAGAAGGATATACATTAGTACAACAAGGCTTTTCCCCTTAGGTTGTTGAATCCAATTCAGCCCATGTCAGTAGACCCTGAAAGTGATTACAATCTGATGCCTTTTCTGTCACCTTTGTGAAATCAGTTGATAGCCTCAGATCAACTCTTATTTATCCACACATTTGATATCACCTTGGTTAGAGTTTCATTAGAGAGGCCAAGGATTGAACAGGCACTGAAATTGAACCAGATTTTCACAGCTAAAGGAGGTCCTGCCATTATAGGGTTGAGACACACAAGGAGGGATACAAGTGAGATTTAAGAGTGTGTGGCCAAATTGTACTGTTTTGCTGGAAAAGTAAAAGACTTCTGTTTCTAGCACTCTCAGTCTGACTCTTTCATAGACATTATGGCAGGATTTACAAAGGAGCCTAATGGAGTTAGGTGCCCCAAATCCAATTAAATTCAATAGGGTTGAACATAGCCTACTTTTCACACAAAAAAATTATTAAAAAGTAAACAATAGGTATAGTACTTAAGGTATTTTGTAACTGTCCCTTTAAACTGCTGCATTGAAGCTTTTATCCCATTGTTAATTTATCCTTCTCTTTCTTAAATCGAACCTTTCATGACCTATTTAATCCAAAGAGATATAAGGGGCATTCAGAGGGATATATAAAATTCACCTTACTTTCGTAAGTCATTAGTATCCTGCATGTATGCTTTTAATGAGCTGAAATGAGAAGCCTTGTAAACTAATTTGAACAAACTACAGTGTATTACTCACAGCAGGAGATCTCAAACATCAATCAACTCATGAAAGTTTGGTTGGAAGATATTTCTGTAAGAATCTTTCATCCTCAAAATGATACTGAGAACTCTGCAATACATCTTGACAAGATTCTCGTGTGTGAATGCCCAAGAGATAATGATGCATTGTTCTACTGTGTAAGGTGATAAAAATATTCCACTTCTAAGACTATGTCTAAACAAAGCCAACCTGCTCATTAAAACATAATGACTGACTGTTTTACATAATGTTTTGTAAATTAGGCTTCACAAAACAGACCTTTATTTTCAAGTTTTCCCTGAAAACCCCCAGAGGAAGACAAGTTTGCGAAACAGAAGATTTCATACAAGTTTAACAGCTAGAATGCCTTCTTCAGAAGTGTGGTATATAGGAAGATTCCATGCTGCCATCAATGAACTAGACTTTTTTTTAAACTTTAGCTTCAACTTAAAATCTTCCTGAAGCCACAAATGAGGTCTCAGCTCAGTGCTTTGTGAATACAAATCAAAATTGGCACTTTCCTCAAAAGGACACTTTGAAGATTAGCTGTCCACTTGGAATGAATGAAGTACCTTCAAATGTAAGAATTTTTTAGTGCTACAGGACCTCCAAGGTTTGAATACCCTCAAGCATTTCAGAGGAAGAGTATTCTACCATGTTAAACAGTAGCTGTTCAGAGCCTTTAAAATCTGGGACAAATTACACTAGAGGAAAAGCTAAAGAAAGAGCTTGGACAGCAAAATGGTTGTTTTTTGGCAAGCAGAGGTCTTCTCTTACCTGAATGGAGTTATTCTAGGGGTCTCACATTTTAAAAGTCTCAGTTCAAAGTTATGTAATTCATACTACATCTGCTTGACTTCTAGATATATGGAAATAAAGACTCCATTTAATATCAGCAATAAGTATATGGATGCCCAGGCTTTTTACTCATTTGTAATTTACTACATAAATCAAAATAGTTGCAAAACAAAATAAAGGTAAATCTTTTATCTATCACTGCTACTGTCCAGTCAGTTACTGGATCTTCAGTCACTCAGGGACAGTTTTTTAAAGGTATTTTGGTGCCTAAATATGCAGGTGTGGAATTTTCAAAAGCATTCATTGATTTCAGCGGGAAACTCAGTAAGGTGTTGCCTCAGTCTTACCCATGCCATCATCTCCATAGCACAACAAAAAAGCATAAATATATGTGTATTCATGTCTGATCTAACCTAGTAAGTGCCCATAAGAACTTGTCTGCCTCTTCCTCTCTGCTATGTCTCAGGCCTATAGCCCCTAGGGCTCCACTAAAATAGGGTTTGGGAACAGTTTGGAGATCAAAGGATGATAGTTGTTTAACCAGCTAGTAACCTTTTCTTTTCACATCCATATAACATGAGCCCACTCTGTAGCTCCTTCATGTGGCCTTCCTCCTCTCCTTCACTGTCAGTGTGCTTCTTTACTCCACAAAACTAGCTGGTCTGTAGCTACACAACTGTGCATGGCATAAATCTGCAATAGCTCCCCAAGTGGACCTGGAGTGCTGCTATTACAAAAGCCAGATTGTTATTCAGGTATTTAGGAGCCTAGAGATGCAGGTAGATGCCTGGCTGGATTTTCAAAAGTCCCATGGGATACAGCCTCAAAGGGACTTAGGTGCCTGATTGCCACTTTACCTTCTGCCTAATCCTATAGGTGCCCATGGATCTGCAGCTTGACATGCATGAAACTGCCTAAATCTTGTTGCTACAGAGCTGCTTTATGCTCTCATTCACACATAAACACCAGCTGGATTCTCAAACTAGGCATTCCCCTGCAGCTCTTTGCCTGTGGGGTGCAATCCGGTAGGTGTGCTCAGAGTGTGCCCACGCAAGACAGCTGGGAGCAAGCAGGCCAGGAATTTTTAGGGCTGGCATATGTGTATGTCCTTTATTCTACCAGAGTTTAGAGCACTGGGATGTGGGAGAAAAAGGCTTGAACCCCCCAGCCTGCCTAATTTGGAGTGTATTCACTGCAGCAGGGGCTTGAACCTGACTCTCCCATATCTGGGCCCTACGACTGGGCTATTGGCTAAAATGAGATAGGAGCTGCCAGTGCTCACTCTGATTTTTTGAGAGAAAGGACTGACCTGACTTAAGTGCCAAACTCCAGGAGACAGGGCATGGCTCAGATGCCCTAATAGGGTGGGAGATGCCTAACTACCTTTGAGGAGCAGATCTTAGCCCCCACCCCTTTCAGCACTGCCTAATAGTTACCTTACCCTGCTCAGCTTGCTGGCTTCCGAGAATCCCTTTCCTAGGCACCTAACTCTCCTCATACAATGCATGGGGAGGCTGGTTGCCTAACTTGAGGCTGAAATTCCAATGGGCAGCAGGGTGCCTAGGAGTTAGGTGTTGCAACGCTGAGTGCTGCAACAACTAACTCTCCATTGTGGACCTAGCTTCATGTCACTAGGTGCCTATCTGCATCTTTAGACGCCTGAATACCTTTAGAAATCTGTCCATAAATGCCTATGTTTAGCTATAATATTTACTTGCTGTTTAAAACAAGATTACAAGAACTTGCAGCTATACCTTGTGCACACAGTGATGTGGTGCTGATGTGATTCTGATTAGTCACGTGTATCTCACTCTCGGGTGAAAGTGGGCCAGTATGGGCCGGTACAGTATGCTGGTAAGAAGCTGGTACTGGCCCCTATGCAGCCCACATTAAAGCACTGCAATGCAACACTTTAACATCATTGCCCTGTTTGCCCCCAAGGGCCACTGACAGGGGAGGCAAAAGGGGCAGCTGCCCCATAGCCGGCAATTTTAAAGGGCCACGTGGCAGCCTCCTTTTAAATTGCTGCCAGAGCCCCAGGCGGTGGGGGCCAGGCAGCGCGGATGGGCTGGTCGGGGGGATGCTGACCCCCAGCCATGCCCCTTCTGCCCAAGGCCCCGCCCCTTCCATAAGAATGTAATATTACCACTCCTGCTCACACTTTACAATTGAAAAGAATATGGATACATGTAACACAGTGAAAGTATGAAGTGAAGTATCAATGAAGAGCTGACATAGTATAATGATCCATAGGAAATGAATATCCTGGAGTTTGGTGAGGCTGGGAGGGAAGAAAAAACCCAGAGAGATTGGAATTAGGGCTAGGTATTCTCACAGGTTTTTGGGAGGCTGATGAGTGAGAGAAGGGGAAGAAAATGTTGTGATAACAAGGAAAATCCACATACCGTATTGGACACTTCTGTAAGAGAACTGCTATAAAACATGACTTTGTCAGGCAAGGACAATATCCCTAAGTAGGCGCTACTCCATCAGACACTGCACTAAAACATTCCAATGCAGTGGGGCATACTTCAGGAACAATCATTCACACACACAAATCCTATGTTACTGGAACTATCTGCAAATAAACTGCACCACAATTTAGGATACTGTATGCAAAATCTTTGTCCAGGTCAATAACAAAACAGTAATGCTGCTTAATCTTTTGTTCAAAGCCAAAACTAAACCATACATACATGCTGGAAATATTTCAGAATTGTTACTTTCTATTTCCTTTCTAAGTAGAAAGGGAAAAAAAGTCCTTTGAAGGGCCAAGCAGTAACTATACATTAATTACTAGTGTGTTGGTACTAAGCTACTTTGGTGCTAAGAGGAGGCAGAGTGGTGTATTGGGCTCTAAGCTTGGATCTGCCACTAGTTGGTTTTGTGACTCTGGACCTGAAATACACATAAGAATGAGATGATGAGTGCTATGGAAATGCCTCACATATAAAGAAAGATTAGATAGACATTGCTACTTGGTGTGTAGAACTGAATAGCTAAATCAGAGGTTATAAAATTAAATTCAGAAAAATATTAGGTATCATAAAAAGTAACTCCTAGCCAGACATCTCCAGGAGTACAGAAACCCCCATGTCATTTCACTTGCAATGTGTGTAAATGACTAAATAAGGTGCAACACAGTAGAAGATCAGGGCCAAAACCAAGAGATTCATGTGCCACCCTCAATTACAAAATGAGATCGGAAAGATCAGAGATATGAAGAAGATTATATTTTAGATTAAACAGACTAGATGTGTCCCCATGGATCCTGTCTGCCAACTCTGTGAGCAAGGTCCCAGCGATTTGCTGACTTCCTTTCACTGTGCGATGTTGCTAATTCCATCTGATCAAGACCATCTTCAGCCACAGAGATTGGGGGAGAAGGGAAGGATTTGTGTGTGTGTGTGTGTGTCTCTCTCTGTGTGAGAGAGAGCAAAATTTTAAAGCTTGTGAAAGATACTGGACTGACTGTTCAAAGACTGAAGTACTAGTTCTTCACAGAGCAAGTGCAGCATCAGCAGCCATATTGAAAACTTCCACACACTTCCTGCTAAATATGTCTTAGGCCATTTCTATACTTACAGCTAGATTGGCACGGCTGTGATCGATGCAGCAGTGTCAATTTAGCGGGTCTGCTGAAGATCCGCTAAGTCGATGGCAGAGTGCTCTCCCATCAACTTCGGTAAGGTAAGTTGGTGAGAGAGTGGTGTAGACACTGCTATAAGTCGACCTAAGTTACATTGACTTCAGTCATGTAACATATGTAACTACTTACAGCTGTAGTGTAGACCTGTCCTTAGTCTTCATCTCTAGGAGTTAAAAGTTTCTATTCCCTCTATTTTTTCAGGGAGTCCAGAGAAAACCATGTTTTCAGAATAATTAAAAAAAAATCTCATCATCAGTACATTTTTACTGAGCACCTGTGAGTAAAAATCATGCCCAAATGGATGCAGTCCATGATTGCATATAGCTGTGCATATTATCTATTCACATTTTGTACTGTAAATCAGTTTGCCACCCTGCGATCGTTGTTCTTGGGGAAGGGCATTGACATTGCAACAGCACTTCCTCGCTATCATATCCCCGTAACTGCCACAATTCCAGCTTCATCATCTCTGCCCCTGCATAAACCCTTAGCTCTCTCACTCTGCTACCCCTTCTGCTCTCACTGCTTCAGTGGCCCAAGTCTGAGTTCACACGTTGGGAGCAGAGTGCAGGCAGAGTAGAGCTAAATGCACCTGGTTCTGGGGAAGCATATGTTCCCCTCCCATTCCCTTATTACTGCTTCTTTACAGACAGGACTGCAGCCTTGAAGGAGAAGTGTTCTTTCTAGGCCTGAAAATGGTTTCTGGAGAGATGCATATTATTGCAGCAGTATTAATGTAGGAACACCAGTGCTCCATCAGGGCAAAGTTCCATTGTAGATAAGCCCAAGACTGTAAGGCAAATCGGTCATGAAAAATGGCAATATCGTGACAGGAGGCAGGGGGTTAAGGTGTCCAGGTGGATCACATAGAAATAGGGATCAAGACAAGTTTATTTCACATCTGCATTTAATGATTTGGAGCAGGGAATAAACAGCACATTAATGAAATTCACCGGGAGGCCTTATGAACACAAGGGGGTAGATAAATGTCGCACAGAGAAGACTCTGCAAGGAGCTCCTAGACTGCTGCACTGGCTTTTGACCCTCAGCAGCTCTCTGCTAGCACAGCTCTACTGGATTTGCAACTCCAAAGACTACCCCTGGCTGCAGTAGTCACCTATGTGCTGTACAACCAGACTGGCCCAGTTTGAGGACAGAAGAAATTGGTGGCAACAATTAATATTAGGTGCCCAGAAGACTCTAGCTTTTTTGCTGTCCCAAGCATGGCAGTCAGGCAGCCTTTGGCAGCTTGTCTGTGGGAGGTCCACCAGTCCCGCGGCTTCAGCGCACCCACTACTGAAGTGCTGCCAAATCCACGGGACCGGCAGACCTCCCACACGCAAGCTGCCAAAGGTGGCCTGACTGCCACCCTTGCAGGGACCGGCAGGCCACCCCCCATGGCTTGCTGCCCCAGGCATGCACTTGGAGCGCTGGTGCCTGGAGCTGCTGCTGGTGCCCAGAGTCTTTATCTGAATATGGTAGAGATTTGTTTTTAGAAGACTATAATTTAGAGGTGCTCCCTCATAAGGACACTATTATGAACAAAGGAGTTTGGAGATGTGCCCTGGAAGCAGGGGTTGGGTACCCCACATGACTGTGTGCAACAGTTCAACAGAGATGCTCTCCAGTTTGTTTTATTCTTTTCTCATTCACTGGTTTGTTATTTAATGAACACCAGGATTGTTCCATGGGGTCAGAAGTGCTGAATGAGAAGGAAACTGCAGTCTTTTGAAGTTAACTTCTGCTTGCCACTGAAAGCAGAGAAAAAGGAAGGCACCAGAGAAGCACATGGAGCACCAGGCACAGAGACTTTTGCATGTATTTCATGAGCACAATAGTAGCTTGACCAGCTTAAGAAGGGTGGGGGGAAGCCAAAAATGGGTATGTTGTAATCTTCTTCCAGTCTACAATTGTCAGGCAGTATTGCAGAGAACTGGAAAAAATTCAGACAGAGATTTGAATTGTATTTAGGGAGAGGGGAGAAAAATGATTAAGTGAAATTATCAATCTTTTTGCATGTTGCTGGGGAGGAAGCATTGGATATCTATAACAACTTTAAGTTTGAAGAAGGTGAAAGCATGAAGATAAGTAAAATACTGACTAAATTTGAGGAATATTGCATGCCAAAAAGGGATGAAACCTTTGAGAGACATTAATTTTTTACATGCATGCAAAAAATGATGACTCAATAGAGTAATATGTCTCAGAATTAAGAAAAGTCAGTAAAACCTTTCCGTGAGTTGACAGGGTCTCTGGCCAAAGATAGAATCATTTGTGACATTAAAACAATGTGTTAAGAGAAAAACTGTTCCATGAAGGAGACTGAACTTTAGAAAAAGCTCTCCAAATATGCAAGGCAGCAGAAATTGTGAAAGCACAAGCCAAAGAGCTGAATTCACCAGAAAGGGTTTGAGGTTAGATGTTGATAGATATTTGGCTGCGTGTGTATGTTCTCTTTGTGTGCTGCCCCAGCCCTGCGCAGACAGCTAGCTAGGCAGACCTTGAGCGAACCACCCAATGACCACAAGATCCATTAAGGGATGAAGGCACCCAGCCAGGTTTATTGTTGATGAAGAATGGTACTAGTGTCCTGCAGACTCTACTGGACCACTAATAAATGCATGCCCATTACAGTGGACCAACTCAGTGAACAGCAGGACTTTCCATTCCTCCCTAGACCAGCCAAAGATACTTTCTTTGAGATACATTTTTATACTCCGATACAAGTTAGTACTGCCCCTTTGCATAGTTGGTTACTGCCCCAAGACATGGCTAGTTATTACCCATTACCTTGTACATGTTGGTTTGATTAAAATATTTTTATTATGTACTGTCATTCTGACCTTATCTTTTAGGAGGGGTCAGTGTGTTCCTGTTATCCTTGGGAAATGTTTTTGTACCATCCTTAATATCAGCATGTTCTGGTACCACTTGATATTGGGATGTGTTTGTGTGAGTACTCTGCAACTAGCAGAATGGGGCTTTTCTCCAGCTCAGCAGTTAATGGGAAGAAGAATCAGATTTAATTTACTAATTACTGATAGCTTGCTATAATCTCAAAACAATGAAACCATATGGAAGCTGAAAGAAAATCAGAAGTGGAAGCAGAAGTATTTTGAGAAAAGATCCCATGATCTCCCATCTTTTAAGCCAGGTGACAGAGTATGCCTGAGGGCCAAAGAGGTACCATTAAAGAACAGCTGCATCCCAGATCTTATGTAGTCCAGATAGACAAGGGGGACACATTTTGACATAATTGAAAGGATTTATGAATAATCCCAGAAAGTTCTAACACATTGACAGTAGATGTGGATTCTGACTGAATCTTATCATCAACGCACAAAGGAAAAACTTGTCAAGGACCAAGAGAACAACTCAGAAGTTAATGAAAGGCTAATGAAAGAAGTTCAGAGTGGAAGATTAAATGTCATGAAAGGCTCATAGAGAGTTGCTAACATGCCTGGAGAAGGGGTCTAGGTCAGTGGTGGGCAACCTGTGTCCCACGGGCAGCACGCTGCCCATCAGGATAATCCATTGGTGGTCCATGAAACAGTTTGTTTACATTTGCACGGCTGCCCACAGCTCCCAATGGCCACAGTTTGCCATTCCTGGCCAATGGGAGCTGCAGGAAGTAGTGCATCCCACGGGGAGCAGGTTGCCCACCACTGCTCTAGGTAGTTGACACACGGGGTTTATGAAAATGTACTGCATGGGTTGAGAATTTAATGCATCTGTTATTAGATAGTTATTAGCTGTTTATATATATGTATATACAAGTTAATTTGTTTTTCTTTAAGAGGGAAGATGTAGTGATATGTTTGTAGAAGATTATAATTTAGAGATGCTCCCTCATGACGGACAGTATTATGAACATAGGAATTTGGAGATGTGCTCTGGAGTTGGCGACTGGGAACACCGCCTGGCTGTATGCAGCAGTTCACCAGAGATGCTGTCCAGTTTATTTTTTTAAAGTTTTATTTCTTTCTCATTCACTGGTTTGTTATTTAATGAACCCCAAGATCTTTACAAATATAAACATCAATAAATATTAGCATAATTTTTGTATATTTTTCCAGTTACCGTGGAACTGAATATTTCTGCAGTGGAAGCAGTTTCATGCATTTGCCTTTTGACTGAAAATAAGAAAAATAATCAGCACTAAAGTATTTAAAACATAGCAAAATCAGCCAATGTTCATGACAGTTAATATAGATACATGCTATAGTAAGATCCTGGAGCTAGTTTCGGCAGGTCTCATTTACCTGATTTCATTGTAATTTTAATGAAATGCAATGTGACTGTATATTTTTATTTCCACATACAATAAGAATTTGTTTGAAAGGATGCAGCTATTAGGTATGTCCTATTAAAAATGGTCTCAGTTATCGATATATATGAAACAGTCCAGATGGAATTATCACAAATATGCATAAAGACATCAAAGAGTTTTCTATTCTATTTGACTGATAAGGTTGAAGTGGTCATAACTGTGCTAGATTGCTGCAGCTTCTACTTCGCATCCATGTTCTTTCAAAGCAATATGCAGTTTCGATTTCCTTAGCACTATGCTGTTGTTATGATTGTATGAGACAATTCTTAGCTTAAAGAAAAAAAAAGGCAGCAAGTCAAGGCATTAAAATTGAAGGGGAAAAAAATCTACACAAACCACTTAAGCACATTCATTATTATGGCCCTTGCTACCTCGGGCCACTGGAGAACTTATAATTTAGTCAGCATTATGCAGTTTGAAGTGTTTTATGTTCTGCATGGGAGCAGGCTGCAATTCAAATATCAGTGGCCATGAAAAATATGCACATACGTTTAGTATGAAAATCTCCGAGGGCATAACAGAAGAGATGGGCACATGTCGCTGCAGTGTGATGGAGAATTTCTGTGAATTAATCATTTGGACATAGTTTATCACCATTTTATATTTTGCCAGAGACACTTCCTCTTCATTTGTTGGGGAAGCTTATTATACATGCACATCTTAGAAAGCTAATAAGGCCAAAGCCTTTGATGCTTAAAGGTAACAGGCTTTGTTAGATTCTGTTATGACACAGACAACTTCTCCATTGACAGAGCCATTCAGATAACAAGAGTAATTGCTTATTTTATCGAGTTTAGGGAATTGTGCTTCATTCTCCCTCCTTACCTATTACACCAGTTATTATGACCTGTCTTCTATCATAATTTAGGGAGAGCAGAGTATATGCATTTTGAAAGCATTTCTTGAAAGAATAGAGTGCTCTGTTTACATGTTTCTTTCATATTTCCAAAGTGCACATATTTAATACATTTCTTATAAAGCAGCATCATGGTGGTTGTGTGTGTCCCAGTATATAATGTGCAATGGAGCAAGGGGGACTCACCTGCTTGTTTCTTTCTACCCTTTTCTGATTGGAGACACTGCCATTGTAACAGCAAAACTACAAACAGAGCAATTGTTTTTGACACTTTAAAAGAACATTATTGACATTCACAAACACATTGGGAATTTTAAAGTAGAACTTTTCCATCTGTAAGTCTTGGCATGATCAAAGATGACATAGCAACTTGAGATTAGTGAAAATGAGGCTACAGAGCAGAGTTTTCTGTTCCTCCTGGAGAAAAGAGCTTGAGTTTGAGTCATGTTAATCCTCCCCAATCTTTGCGGAAACTACCATCACATGGAAAAAATTTTTATTTTTATTTCCTTCAGTTTTTGCAGCCTTCAAAATATTTCCAAAAGTACAAAAACAGAATTTTGAAATTGGATTCAATATTTAAAATGTTACCTTCATTTTACATTTTTACCGCATAGTACATCACGTTATTTTTTTCTAGCATCAAAGAATATTTGAGGAAACTAAAGTTAACATGTAAACAAAACACACACTGTAGAAACTTAGAAAATGTTTCATAGGTTGATACCTAAACCTGTACAAACCAATACTGAAGTTAACATGAGGATAACTTTAAAATTTGGAGACAACAATAATGGAATGGAAAATAAAGTGAACCTACACCATCCTAAGCCACAACCCCTCTCAGGCAGTTCACTGCCTCTCTCTCCTTGGGATTCTCAGCTGCAAACTGTCCCTTCTCTTAGGGTTAGGTGTCTAAACTGGTTTTGCAAAAGGGCGTTAGTGAGAGACCTTCACAGCTAGGAAAAAGGATAGGAACAACTAGCAAAAAGGATTCGAACAGAGTTCTGCCATTTCTTAGGGGAGCACCTTAGCCATTGGGTCATAGAATAGTCCGGGTAGGGATGGGGGTAGAGATGGGGCTGGGAATGGAGGGGAGGAAGTGGGACAGAGACTTTCTCAATCTCTCCTGTTGAAGCAGTTCCACTGTGGCTAAGTAATTTTGAGCAGTCATTGGTACAGGACTGGATCATGGGTCCCCCACTTCCCAGATGAATGCTTGAATCTACAGAGTCATTCTCATATGCTCACTCTCTCACCCATTGATTCTTTCATTAGTTATTCAAAGTGGAACAGCTTCAACAGGAAAGACTGAAGACATCAGACTATCCCATAGCTCTGTGGCCCTGGCATTCACGTAGGCAATGGCAGAGCCCCATTTAATTACCCCCTTTTTTCTCCCTCAGGCAAAGGGAGGATTTAAACTTTGGGCTTCCCACATCCCAGGTAATTATCTCAATCACAGGGCTAAAAGTTAGGAGGTAGGCATTTCCCACCCAGACTTTTTGTGTGAGCTCATCTGTCAGAAGATGATATGGTAGGTGAGCTCTTTGCATGCTTGCTAGATACTGCACCACAGGTGATTAGCTAAAGGAATGCCTTCTTCCCCTGGTTTGTGCATCACGCTGGGGCTTAGGCATCTGTAAACTTAGAGGGGAGCAGCAGTGTGCATGTACTCAGGCAGAAATATAATGCCCTTTACTGCTAACATGTAGGCCCTGAATGAGTTTAGGCACCTACAGTGGTCAGGAGCAGCTGAGTGGGGCTTTAGTGAATCCCAAAGAGGCTGGATGCTGGGATTTAGGCACCTAAAGTGGCATTGAGGTGCCTAAATCCTTTTGTGAACCTTGCCCATAATCTGCTATTTTAAACTGGCCCTGATACTGCAAAGGATGTGCTTAGAGTTATGCGCACTTCCCCAAGATCTTTGTAGGATCAGGGGCCATAGATATTGTATTGATTTTAAAGCCATATCGAGATATTAATCAGAATATTACATACATCTACAATTCAGCAGCAGGCAGTGGTATACCCACACAACAGCCAATACCTCTAGATTCATGATTCCCAGGGCGGAAAGGACCATTGTGATAATTTTGTGTGACCTTCTGTCTAACACAGCCCATAGAGTTTCCTCAAAATAATTCTTATAGAATATCTCTTAGAAAAAGATCCAATCTGGATTTTAAAATTCTCCATGATAGAGAATTCACCACGATCCTTGGTAAGTTGTTCCAGTGATTAATGAGTCTCACTATCTAAAATTTGGGAGCTCATATTCAGCTTATTATCCACTATGAATTCCAAATTTTTTTCAGTGTCTCTGCTTCTCAGGGTAGAGTAGATGTAAGAATGGCTACATTCTTTCTTTCTAGTTGTTTACATTACATTTAGCCATAATAAAGCACATATTGTTTGCTTGTGCCCATCTTATCAAGTAATCCAGATTGCTCTGAATCAGTGACGTGTCCTCTTTATTATTTACTAATCCCCCAATTTTTGTTTCATCTGCAAACATCATCAGTGATGAATTTGTGTTTTCTTTCATGTCATTGAAAAAAATGTTAAGTAGCACAGGTCCAAGAACTGATACCTATGGGAACCCACTAGAAACACACCCATTCAAAGATGATTCCTCATTTACAGCTTAATCCATTTAATATGTGCCATATTAGTTTTATATATTTCTAGTTTTTTAATCAAAATGTCATGTGGTACCAAGTCAGATGCCTTAGAAATGTTTAAGTATATTACATCAACACTATTACTTTTATCAATCGAACATGTAGCCTCATAAAAAAAATAAAGTTAATTTGACAGGATCTATGTTCCATAAAACCATGCTGATTTGCATTAATTATATTGCCCTCCTTTAATGCATTATTAATCCAGTATCATATCAGATGCTCCATTATTTTGCCTGGGATTTATATCAGACTGTCAGCCTTATAATTATCTGAGTCATCCCATTTACCCTTTTAAAATATTAGCTCAACACTAGCTTTCCCACCATCATCCGGAACTTCCTTGATGTTCCAAGACTTTATTGAAAATCAACAATAACAGTTCAGTGAGCTACTCAGTCACTTCTTTTAAAACCCCTGAATGAAAGTTATCTGGACCTGCTGATTTAAAAAATGTCTAACTTAAGTAGCTGCTCTTTAACTTCCTCCTGATATACTGGTAGAATGGAATGAGTCTTATCATATAATATGTCTGTACAGCCCTTTCTTTCCAAAAAGAGAAAATAATTAATTATTGAATGTTTTTCTGCATTATAATTTATGATTCTACCTTTTTCATCTAGTAATGGAGACCAATATCACTTCAGGGTTTGTTTTTTTTTGTTCCTAATATGCTTAAAAACTCATTGGCTTTTTGAGCATCTAGTAAAGTGTTCTTAAACAATTCCCAGTTATCATTAACAGTTTTCTGATTAAATTGTTCCTCCCAGATGATTTGATTCTTAAATGTTTTTAGATTTGTAAAACTGGTCCTTTTGAAGCACCAAGTATATATGTTACTCATCTGGACTTTATTCTATTTGCACATTATAAATGAGATGAAGTCATGATCACCTGTACCTAAGCTAGCATTATTTTTTAGTTCTGCGATCAGTTCCTCTTTATCTGGCAAGATGAGGTCTAACATCATTCCCTCATGTTGGATGCAATACTTTTTGAGTTAGGAAATTATTGTCTATAATATTTAGAAATTCCAAGGAAGTTTTAGTATTGGCAACATGGGAGCCCCAGGATGTGTCACTCAAACTGAAGTCCCCCAGGATCACGCAGCTTTCCCCCCCTACACATTACAGATAGGTGTGTAGGAGCTCGTCAGCTTGTTCCCTAGTGTGGTTTGATGGTCTGTAACATACACCAAATAGTACCCAGGAGCGGCTCTAGCTTTTTTGCCACCCCAAGCACGGCAGGCAGGCTGCCTTCAGTGGCTTGCCTGTGGGAGGTCCGCCAGTCCTGCGGATTCAGCGTACACGCCACTGAATTGCCACCAAATCCGTGGGACTGGCAGATCTCCCACAGGCAAGCTGCCGAAGGCTGACTGACTGCCACCCTCGCAGGGACCGGCAGGGCGCCCCCCCGCGGCTTGCTGCCCCAGGCACGGTCTTGGAGCCAGGGCTGGCTCCAGGGTTTTTGCCGCCCCAAGCAGAAAAAAAAAAGAAGCCGCGATCGCGATCAGCTCTACTGCCGCCACTTCAGTCTTTGGTGGAAATTCGGCAGCTGGTCCTTCGCTCTGAGAGGGAGTGAAGGATTCGCCGCTGAATTGCCACCGAAAAGCTGGACATGCCGCCCCTCTCCCTTGGCCGCCCCAAGCACCTGCTTGCTGGGCTGGTGCCTGGAGCCAGCCCTGCTTTGAGCGCTGGTGCCTGGAGCCACCACTGCTAGTACCCCATATTGTGCTTTATTTGTTTGGACATTGATCCATAAGCATTCAAGATAATTTTCTTCTGAGTTATCAGTGACTTAAACACTAGTAGTGTCACTTTTGGCATAGAGTGCCATTCCTCCTCCCATTTTGCTCACTCAATCCTCCCTAAATAGGTTATAACCTTTGATTATAACATCACAATCATGGGAATCATCCCATCCACTTTCAGTAAAACCAGCTAGATTGTATTTATGCTCAGAAATGAGCTATTCCAATTCCTCCTGTTTGTTACCCAGGCTACTGGCACTGGCATAGAGTCAATTAAAATATTTCTTCTCTTCATGTGCTTTTTGGTTCCTTGATTAATTTTGTTCTTAACATCTCAATTTTGTGCTAACTGAATATGAACAGAGCATCCTATTAATACTGTTCATTGTGAATTAATTTTCACATGAAGAAAATAGATGAGGAGTCATTCAATGAATATTTGTTATTCAGTATCCGGTAATCAATATTGTTACAGCATCTGGTTTTGTGGAGTTCTAAAGAGAAAAAAAGCAAAGTTACTGTATTAATTATTTTTTGAAATATATTCATGGGCTAGTTTGAGTTTCCCTAAGGAAAGCCAGTCTCACAATTTAAGCAACACTGTTACATGGTATAAAATCAGCTTAAAACTAAACTATAAAGCAGACAGAAGTGATTTCTCCTTTTTCAGGAAGAGGAGAACTATGATAAACTGACATCTGAAAAGCACCCTGCATTTTACAATATGCGTGGCGACTTCTGGCCTTAAGCACCCCTGTAATCATACTATTGTAATACTCTTTGTATAAAATATGACTTGTGTGGTATCACTTGAAAACTAATAACTCGCTGCTCATTAATATTCTTGTGTGATGTATGTGCATGGTGTGTATTAAGTGTTATTGATATATACTGGAAATAGGACTAAGGTCTGATTAAACCAGGCATGTCAGGGGAGTTGGTAAACACAGCTGACTTAGACAAAGGAATATGTATTTAAGGCTCTGATCAGCCAGGTCTTCAGGCAAAGACAGTGAAATTTTATTTTTACATATTAGGTAAACAAAGCTATTAAGGTAATAAGTGGGGGAATAAAAAACATGGAGCTTCCTTCGCCCCCATACTCCATGTCATCTTTTTCACATCTTGAAAAAACTTTTCTTTGAGGGGTAACTGCCAGAAGAATCCATTTCAAAGGTTTACTGGTCCATAAAGAATGGGGCTATGGGGCCTGTACCACAAGTTATATGCAGCTAATTGTATACAATATTACTGTATATAAGATTGCATAGAGTGAGTCTTTCCTGAAAGTTAATGGCACACTGGTAATTAATAGAATTGTGAATTGTATGTATTAACATTATATGAGGTGTGATGGGGCAAGGCCAGATGGCTACAGTAAAGTACTGAGAAACAGATATGTTAGCCCCAGGCTAAACAAATCCCTAGGACCATGGTAACCAAATGGCAGTTCTCCAGGTTAATCAAGGCACCTGGAGCCAATTAAGATCTTTCTAGAAGGCGGTAGAGATAGCTACTTTAATTAGAACACCTGCAGCCAATCAAGGCAGGCTAATCAGGGCACTTGGGTTTAAAAAAGGAGCTCACTCCAGTCAGGGAGGGAGGAGCCAGAGGGGAAGGAGTGTGAGTGAGGAGCAAGAAGCTGAGAGTGAGAGAGTGTACTGCTGGAGGATTTAGGAGACAAGCATTATCAGACATCAGGAGGAAGATCCTGTGGTGAGGATAAAGAAGGTGTTTGGAGGAGGCCATGGGGAAGTAGCCCAGGGAGTTGTAGCTGTCATGCAGCTGTTACAGGAGGTACTATAGACAGCTGCAATCCACAGGGCCCTGGGCTGGAACCCGGAGTGGAGGACGGGCCCTGGTTCTCCCCAAACCTCCCAACTCCTGATCAGACACAGGAGGAGTTGACCCAGACTGTGGGGAAGATCACTGAGGCGAGCAAATCTGCCAAGAAGTGCAGGACCCACCAAGGTAGAGGAGGAACTTTGTCACAGAGGAAATAGAGATACAAGTACTTCATGATATTATGCTTTAAAGTCTATGGCCAAATAGGGAGAAACAGTTTCTGTCCCTGTCCCCATGCCCCAGGTCCCCAAACAGGAGGGAAGGCAGGTATTTACCTGTTTCCTATGTAAATTAAGCATGCTGGAATCAAAACAAGGGAAACTCCATTTATACACAGGGACAGGGATAAGAAGCCCACAGGAAGGAAAAAACAACATGAGGTCATCCTGTCTCTTGAAATGAAGTCATTGAACTTTGGAAGATATAAGCGAAGATGGAAGCCATCTTTGGCATCCATCACGACACAGACACAAAGGAACAGAGCTCTTGCAAGTTGAAAAAAATGGATCTTTCAACCAGGGGGAGGTTGAAGTCTCTGGAAACTAAATATAGATCAGAATCCATAGCTAGATTTAAGTTTTAGATTTTTAGATGTGTTTTCAATTTGATTTGCTTGTAATCATTTCTGACTTTTATTTTTAACTTGGCATTGCTTAACCTATGTACCATAATAAATTTGTTTTATTTTCACTATAAAAAACCCAGTGTTGTGTTTAAATGGAAGGTGTATTTACCCCTGTTAAGTTAACAAACTGGGTTGAGCTTTTGTGTCTTTAAAGGAACAAACAAACTTTATTATTTCTCTGAACTGTCCAGGAATGGAATGGACATTGCAGAGCACAAGAAAATTTAAGACCAGGAGTATGTTGGGGTCACCCTACAAGTAGTAACCCAGGCTGGTGGAAGCCAGAATGGGACTGTTGGGCTGTAGACAGGTTGTGAGGGTCAGGGCTGCTGAACCAGGGCTGTCTAGCACACAGACACTCATGCATGCTGGTAGACTTTTTGTGAGCATCCCAGGCAGGACCTATAGCAGCAAAGCATTGCGAGGCACCCATGGTTTCAGTCATGATACAACTGCTTACTGATCTGTCTTGCATCCCGCACCTTGTAACACAACTGATATACCTTAACTCTAACTGTATGGCCTCTATCACATCCTTTCCACTGCTTACTTGTTAACATATATTTTCACCCTTCAGTTCCACCTTCAAATGCTCAAATGGGAAATATTTTTGAATAATCTGAGACTTGAAAAAGTCCCTTTTCTATAATAGAGACAACTTGAGTAAGTATAGAAACCTCTTAAGCTTACCTTAATTGGGTTATCCATTACCTATCTAACTAGATAACTATTGAGTAGCATTTAGACCCCTTGGAATTGCTTCAAATGTAATAAGTGGAAGAAAGGACATCTTCAAGGAGTTTCTATCTTTGGTTAATGGGCTCTGTCTCTTTCCCCACTATCCCTCAAGTCACTATGCTTTCAGATTTCTCTTCTGCAGACAATACTCCCCAGTGTTCAGAAAGAAGACACTGGCATATAGATGCCTCATTGCAGATATTACAACTACTAAGTACTTCTTTCACTTTACCCTTAAGTGTGAGTTTCTTCTGAGGAAAACAAAAGGCACGATCACAACTATTGTTTTTCTAAACTAAAATTAAGGGCCATATTATAGCTGGTAAGCCACAGCCCACAGGGAAAGGATGGGGGTGAGAAGGGGGCACTGCACCAGCAGTAGCTATAGGAATCATTGTGTCTGAGGGAAGCAGCCTATCTCTAAAGGAATTGGAGAGCACACTTTTAAAGGCTGTAAAAAGTGCTCCATCAGAAAAGGCATTTTCAGCCATGGCTGTGCAGAAGGGAGGGTGGAACCAAAATCCTGCCTTACCTGTCTTGAGACCTCTTGCCCATCTCACATGCCCTAGAATGACCATTTGGCCCCAAATCTCTGCTTGCTCACATTGGATTATTATTACAGGTTTGCTTATGAATACTGTATTGTTTATAATGTTTTTCCTAGCAAATACATTACCAGGGTAGTGTGACGGGGTGGACTAGGGCCTAGAAACCCCCTGTTGGAAGCCTCAGGGTTCTGCCACACCCCGTCCCAGAGAGGCGCAGAAGAGAAATCTTCCAAGTAGCCTAGAGTAGCTGCATGGGACGTAGCCAATCAGAGTGGCTGCAGGAGGGCCATATAAATAGGCGCAGCAGGGAGCAAGTCAGTCTGTTGCTGCCTGGAGCTGGATTAGAGAGGACTGTGTTCCTGGCTGGCTGAAAGAGCAGTGGGACCCCAGACAGCTCAGTGTGGGCAAGGACTGGGGGAGCTAAGAAGGGGCTGCCTGCTCAGACTGAGTAAGGACTGAGCCTAGGGAGGGCTACAAAAAGAGAGTGTCCCTGGGGAGGAAGCTCTGGGGATACAACCGCATACCAGAACTGGGAAAAAGTAAAAACTGTATATGCTGGAAGGGATTCTGTTCCACCTACAGACAGTGCATGTGACTTGGCCGGAGGGCTGAGTCACTGAAGACCCACTGAAGAATACATTGACCAAGGGAGGTGGGGGTTGCTTGTGAGAGATGGGCGCCACCCTGTTACAGCACCACAAACTGAGAGACTACAGGCACACACACTAGAACAGGGGGCACTTGTGAGAGGCAGGTGCCAAGTCTGTTACAGGTGGATTTTTTTAAATCAAAAAACGGATTTCAGAATCCTGGTAAACATTCATATTCAAAGAGAATGAGACATCAAATTTGGGGGGGTTTGGCTGTTGCTTTTAAATGTCCACATTGGTGTTCATCTTGTAGCCCTTGAGGGTCTAAATTGTGATGCTCAAGAGTTACTGCATTAAAAAGAAAATCATTCTATTAGGAAGGTATTCCCAGAGCTGTGCCTTCTGATTTTTAAAATGGGCAGGAGGTAGGGGCACTGCATGCCTAACTGCTGTCCCTTCAGGGCCAGGAGCTGCTCAGATATGAGCCAGATGTTAAGGTGGCATATTTTTTAAACAATAAATGTTTTTGTGGGTAATATATTTTTGTTGTAAAATACTAGTACAAAACACAAATGTACAGATTTTTTTTAAAAAAATGTGCTTAGTCATTACAGCCAGCTTCTGACTAAACAGAAATACATGGATATTTCTAAGAGCAGAGGATTCCTTGTAGTAACTTTTATGAAGTTCTGGGTGAGTTATGATGAAACACTGCACAAGTGTCATTAACTTTAAGTGAAAGAACAGTACTGATTGCGACTGCATTATTCAGTTTTTTATTCCAAACAGTGTTCATTACACTGAATGCTCATTAAAATGGACCATTTGTTCCAGTTAAACACACAGGAAAATTTTTTGCTTTGTATAGTGGTGCAACTTAAGCACATATTTTGTAGTTGGTTATAAAATAAATTGATGAAAAGGAAAACTGGGAAATTTCAGGGGTCCGGAAAACATGTCTCAGAACAGTGGAACATCTTAAGAAAAATACAGACAGTTCTGATAAAATTGGAGAGCAGGACAGGAACTTGACTGTCTATACCTGAGCCTAGGGGAGCAGATAGCAGAGGATGGCTCCCATCCCTCACATAGTCACCCATGGCAGCCCAAAAGAGGGGAAAAGGAGAAGCTGAGAATAAACAACTGATTATAGTCTCAATATACCACAGTTGTCTTCTGGAGGAACCCTACTAAGAGCAAGAAGATAGTTCAGTCTCCATATCCTCACTGTTATCATACAGCCAACAAGGTTGCCAACTTGTGCCAGATCTGATAGATACTATTGTCGGAGAAAAACGCAGTTCTCGCTTTTTTGTTTGGGTGCAGCAAAATCAAATACTTTATTATTTCTCCAGCAATTGCAATAGAGGGAGGGAGTGCCCTAGGACACTGGGTCACCCCAGTCCCAGACAGGTCTCTCAACAGGTAAACAAGCATTTAACCAACAGTTACAGCAGCATTTATACCTTTGTTACAGACAATAACGAGCAATAATACAGACAATAATGAGCAACAGCTGCATTTTGTTTATACATGGACTATCCTGCTATCTTATTTTCCTCAATTCTGGGCGCCAGTCTATGTATTTGATTATCAGTGCAAGGTCGTGATAACTTCTCACAGAGTTCTTTCCTACTCGCCTCACACTATCCTCGCTTCTACAAATCTCATGTCATTAGGGTTACAGCTGGCTAACTCTTGCTAACAGACTGACATGCATTAAGATCCCCTACAAATCCTTGTCAATTCTTTCCCTTCTTCCACACTATGTTTAAATGACATGATTTTGTGAGATGGTTATTTATTCAAAAGAGTTAAACTAGAATGGTGGCTTCAGTTAATGTAGGCCAATGATAGCAATGATTTTTTGGTCACAGTAATGTTCAGTCTGACCTGGATTTAAATTTATAGCTAATATAGTTGAAAACTGATTCTTGGTGCCAAAGAATTTTAGAAAGTTTAAAGAATAAAACAGAGCATTTTAGATTCCTTAACTTGTCTTTGACATGAGTTGATATATTACCTTTGAAACAGTGTACGAAAATTTTAATAATTAGATATTATGTATCATCACTGCATCTTTAAGTTGGGTAATTAATACACAGTACCAATATCCCAGGGAATATGCCCTGTATTCTGTATTGCAGTTGTTAGTGCACTTAAATAGAATCACAACTTGTTAAAATGAAAGTAGGAATAATGCAAATGAATATAATTAACAGCTAGGGTGCAGTAGATTTATATTAAAGCCTTGATTGGGGTCCAAAATTACTCAGTGATCAAACATTTCTTGTTCAGGTGAGATTGCTCTTTTCTGTAGTGTAATTTACAAATGACATGCTGTGCTTTATAAAGTGAAAAAAAACCCTTTCTTCTCTTCTAAGCTATTTTTAGTATGCCTTTTTAAGCAGAAAAAAGCCGAAATAGAGTGGTTTACTAATAAAGTATCAAGTGAAATTAAGTTTTTGGCTTCTAAGGAAGGTACCTTCTGGTATCCAAGAAAATAATTGCTTTGGTAAAATAAAAGCCTATAAAGGTTAGCTGATGAGTGGTTGGCAAGGTCCAAAAGCTTCCTGGTACTGCAATGTTTCAGAGACAAATGATCATCCTACTTTGTGTATTTCACCAGAGGCATACAGTGGAATCCTCTCTGAGCAGTCTTGTTTTTTGAGGTTTCTCTGTGAAAGTGAAGTACTGATAATCACCTGATCCAAAGCCCATTGAAATCAATGGAAAGATTCCCACTGTCTTCAATGGAAGCTTGTTCAGGCCCTACATGAATTGCTCAAGATAATGAAATAAGCCTGCTATAAATCAGGGAACAGAACACAGCTGACTTTCCTGACTCCTCTTCCTGTACCTTTTCTACTGAGCCAAGTTGCATAGAAGAGCCATTGCAAGTGCAGGAACAGTAAAAACTGGCGCAATCTAACAAGGTGGGGTCAGCTCAGACTGATTTTCTCACAGTTCCAGCTGTACAACTCTCCAGAAAGGATATTAAATTCCTCCTAAGATCCAAATCTTTTAAAAAAAAATCCCCATGAAATCTAGTTCTCTCCTCAAACAACTGCAATTAAGTGACTTCACAAATTGGATGGCTGAGAGTGTCTGAACTGTCCTTATGCTCTGGATGTAAACCATTTAGTCTGGATCTGAGGCAGGAGACTTATAATTCCACTGCCCTGGCCACACCTGTTCAGTGCCTAAATAAAGAAATGAACTCCCCAGGGGTTTCAATCTGTCATCTTTCATAAGTGCTAAATTCATGCAGGTTTTTTTAAAAGAATGAAAAAAGTGAGTTTGCTTGCAGTTAATAGCTTTATGCTTCAGTAATATGGAAAAGAAAAAATTCTAAGAGCCCGCACATGAGAAGAGAGAGAGAGGGAGACTGCCAAAATTTCTTCTGTATTTAATGAAGCTCTATGAATTTCCAGCTCTTTGGGGAAGGTATACTATTAAAAGTGATTAATGGAACCTGGGCTTAAAATACATTCAGCTGAATTGCTGAGTGGAGAGATGTCCATGTAATATGTGATGTTTTCCTTTTTGTGAATATTTTAGAATCTTTTTGAATTTTTATAGAAAAAAATGATGTTACACTTTTTACCATTTGCTTTGAAAAGGATTTTCTACTCATTCATTTCCAGAAGGTCACATCTTTGAGCTGTACAAGCTAGCCCTTCACTTACGTCTCCTCTTACATTCATATTTAACTTTCTTTCATTCTGTGGCCTTTATTAGCTGAGCTCAAGGAGCTTGTAGCACATTTTAAACAGCAACACTGGGAGGATGTAAATGCAGAATAATGTATCAGGACTCAAATTTGCATGGTCAAATGTCAAAAAAATTAGGCCTTCCCCAGAACCATGTCAAGAGAAATAACGTAAGTGGCCAGCTCAACAGCAGGCATGCCATTATCAGTTAGTTCAACCTGTCATCACTGACTGGGAGTGGAAGCAGTGGTCATTAGCTTTAACTCTGCCGGAGGAGGTTGCACTTCTTTTTATTTTATTATATATATATTTTACACCATCTGACAGTATTTCACAGAGCACCACAATGTTATTGGGCCTTCTTGACAGGAGAGGCATTGGGGGTGAGGGGACAGGAAGAAGGGAAGAATCATCTATTGTCAGCTGGAGGGTGCAGGAATTGCATTGCCTATCGGATAAATACTCATTTAGAGTAATCACTTTATTTCAGCCCTGTAATGACATTAACAAGCTTGGAATACAGGGAATTACATGAGTCAGAACAAATAATTGAATATTCCACTGCTCGGGAATGCAGCACAAGTCTGACTTAATGTCATGCCATTTCTGAAGCCAGCACAAGCATGCAATTAGATAATCAGCTTAAACAGCATAAAATTGGCACTACTTGTACAAAAATGAACCAATTGTTAAATTCTCACCTGCTTGCAACATCCATGAAACAAAAATACTCTTATTGTCTTTTATTTTAATTTAAAAAAGAAATAGCTTAAATGTTTCAGTAAGTTTTTAAGAAAATGAAGCCTAAAGAAAAGGTGGTGATTAATCATTAGAATCCATCAATTACCAGAAATTATTTCAATAGGAAATCTAGAAAGCTTTTTCATATGGAGTTTAGTAGGGGACAAGATGTGAATTTGAAATTATTCAGAATATGTTTTCCAGTTCGATCACATTTTCAGATCTAAAGGGAAATGTCCAGATTTGTCCTTCTTTCTGCCATAGGGAGGGGTCAATTCTTTTTTTGCTGCAGGTATGTATCTCAACCAGTAACATGCGGAATCAGGTGAAAATAGACCTGGGTTCTCACAATTTTGAGTCTTTTTCAACAAATTCTTACTCTTGAGACATGGTTTATAAGGCAAGAGGCTTTTTAAATAGATACGCCAAACAGACCAAAACTGCTCTGGACTCTAGCAAACAACAAGGGAGAGCTTGAAGCTGATGAGTAACTCAAATCTCTTCAACCAAATGTCTGATTTATTAGCAAACTATAGAATTGAGGTGGGGGGGGAGGTTTAATTTTTGACCCATTGTCACAACATTGCAACACAGTGTCATTTGGCAGGTTATACCATCCTTAAGCATGAGTCAACATGATGTGATGAACCAAATTACATGAGCTGTTATGGAACATCATGATGCACCCAGAACCCTTATACAATGTGATAGTCTGATAGCAATTTCCACAGTTTTATACCAGTTGAAGCCAAAACTTCTGGAAAAAGGCCAGAGTGATTTGCAGCTGGAGAGACAGAATGCAAACACAAATGAGAGACTGCTCCACCACTAGATTTTCTCTGAAGAGAGCAGCTCTGTCAGAGAACCACAGCCCTTGCACTTGCATGATTAAGAACCTTTCTTTGGTTCATTACTGAGGATGAGAGGCTGCTTTAAAAGTAAGAACAAGCCTAGGCTTTTGCCCATCTGTTTGAACAATGTCTGGGCCTTTTTAAAAGTTAAAAAAGTGGACAACTGTGCCTCACAATCAATTTGCTTCCACCAATCAGGCTGCCACTGAGTTTTCTTATACCTCCAAACGTATTCCCTTACCTTTGGAGGGCAGCACTAGCACCTCTGGCAAATGTGATTGCCATTTAAATCCTATCCCATGTGCTCTGGAGCAAAAACGTGGAATGTGCTAGATTGAAATCATGTAGCAGTGGGCCTAAGAGAGAGGGTGCTACTGGTGTTGGGCTCCATCCCTGCTGTTTATATGATTAGAATTATTAGTAGCCTATGAAGATATCCAGTGCTCACTGGGGATGAGGCCAAGTACTTTGCTCCAAATGGCACTTGAACAAGACAGAAAGGCCAAGGATGAATTCTCTGTCCTTTCCATGCTCAACGTCAGCCAGAGAAGTCTATTGCAGCTCAGCTCCCTCCTCAAAGGCAATGCAACTGAGTGGTAAGGTTTTCTGTTGAGAGGGAGGGAACTGGGTTTGACCTAGTGGGAATCAACAGGTTCTGATAATTGAAGCATTTAGATGCCTAAAGAAATCTCAGAACACTCTGAGTTTTGTCACATTTGTCCCTTGTTTCTGTTTTTTTTCTATGCTTTTCAAGAGAATGACTCCCACCTCTTGCTTTTGGAAAAGTAAAGCATTCTGGATAATCATTCTTCAGATTATCACTGGCATTTGGAGAACATGACCCATGTGTTTGACAAGTAGGCTTGCACTAGAGCAAACTGCAGAATAGTAAGCAGGAACTTCAGACTAGAAGGTCAGGCAAAATGTCTACTATAGAGTAGTTGATCCCCAGGTAGAAGCTGGGAATGTGACTCCTGAGATGGTGTAACATTTGCAATATGTTAGGCACATTTTCATGAAATATTTGGTGCATTTATATTGGATTTATAATACAATTTTTATTCAACAGAAATGATGACTTTTAACTACTTCTATTTGTAACATTCTATAAATTATTTTAATTTCCAAAGTTGAAAATGCATTTTCCAATGACTAATTTAATATCATTTAGCTGACTGAAGAATTTTCTCATTTTAAAACACTGAACCTTAGTGTCAGCAATAAATAAGTTCATATTCATTTGCCATAATTTTGCAATCTGTTTACATAAGTACAGTACAGATAGTACAATATTTTACTGCAGTTTTACAGTTCTCAGGATTTGACTGTCATTCAGTTTTGTGTTCTCACACTGCAACTGCATCAGCATCTCAGAAGATTAAATTAAAAATTGCATTTATATCGAGAGGAATTTACTTGTCCGCAATATTTATAAATGACACAAAAACATTGAAAGATATTTGCTGAAAAAGGGAAAGGAATACAATATAGATTTCTGTGTTATATCCTTAATATCCCCAAATGCTTTGCAGAGGAATAATAATTTGGGCCAGACTATGCCATCTTTTCTCACACTGAGTAGCATCTTATTCCACAAGGAGGCCCACTTACTTTAATGGGGCCATGTGCGGAGTCTGGCCAGGTCTACACTGCAGAGTTAAGTTGATGTAAGGCAGCTTACATCAACCTAACTCTGCGAATGTCTACAGCTTTGCTCCTGCTGATGTAAGTCCCTCACTACACTGACCTAATAACTCAACCTCCACCATAGGCATAGTGCTGAAGTCGGTGTAGTTAGGGTGGCGCAGTGTCTGTGCAGACACTTCGTTACTTACATCGTCTGTCAACACTGCACTGCCTGACACTGGAAGCCCGAGCTGTCAGCTCCATGCAGCGCTCACAGCTGGGAGCCTGGCTGCCTGGAGCTGGGCTATCATGCCGCATAGAGCTGACAGCCTGAGCTCTCAGTGCTGGGTAGCCAGGATCCAAGCTGGGAGCTCTGTGCAGAGCTGACAGCCCAGCCTCTTAGCCCCTCATACTACCCCTGTCAGTGGAATGGCTCTTGGTGAGGATGTGCACTACTGGTAGAAGGAGGGTAGCGTGGACATGAAACACTGCAGTAATTACCGAGGTGGGTATAAATCAACCTAACATAGGTTGACTTAATTGTGCAGTGTAGACAAGGCCCAAGTTACTATTCAACATGAGAAGAATAGTCAGAATTTAGTCCTTAAAGAGAAAAGGAAGGTTTAAGGACAAAAGGAAGGAATGAAATGTGTTGAGAGGGGTAGGATTTGGATGGTGCAGCACAAAGATGATCAGCTCAAACTCTGGAAATTGAGGGGATGATCAAGAGAGGAAAACTTTACAGGCATAGAGCGGGTGCTTGTGGAAGTAGGTGGATAAGTCAGAAAAAGAGTGTAGAAGAAGTCCAGGGAGAGTTTTTGAAAGAAGGAAAATTTTGAAGCAGATCAAGAGGTAAGTAGGACACCTAGGGAGGAGAATGTAGATAGAAAAATTGGAGACTGATGCCATGCTTGAGAAAAGCTGGACAGATGGTGGGAGAATATGGAACTGGAGAGGGGAATTGAAGTCAGCTTGATTAGGGCACCAGGGCTGCTGGATTACTTTAAGTAAAGCTACAGTGATTCAGAATGCTATTCAGTCAGCATAGATTTGTGGCGATGATAAAGAATGAACAAAATGAACCCAAAAACTTGTCTAATGGAATGACCCTACTTTTATCACTAATGAATAGCAAGGATTTCATGAAGTTCTTAGAGCCCAATTGTTGCCCCGATGTACGTACAAAGGGGATTCTCTGCATGAGGATCAGCCTAATCTGAATAGAAGTGTCCCATAGCATCATTCCCCCCTTCTCTGAATCCCACAGATTCCCCTCTGGTGTGATTCAGGACTCATGCTGGAAGTAGGACTACAGGGGATCCACAGAGAAGGTATGTCGTGAGGCTGTAGGAATCCCATGGTGGAGTGCCCTTCACACAATGGAATATCCCTAGATGAGGGGCTTTTGGGGTTGGTGCCCACAGGGAAACACCTGTCGGCATAGTTATAGCACATGTTGACAAAAACTCAAAGAATAGCCACAAGGAGCTAGGAGGTAGCATGAAGGTAGTGGGCCTCCATGCATTTCACCTCAGACTCTGTCAGGTTCTCTGAGATTCACATGGATGATGAAGGATCACAGGGATTGTTTCTATAGAGATGGAGAGGAAGGCAAACCTATCTCTCAACAGGAAAATTCAGAGGATGCTCCATAGAAGGAAATGACTTTTTCTTGCTTTTGTGTCACTTCACACGAATTTTCTCATAAGAAGGGGCAATCTGGGCTAAAATTGTTTAATGTATTCATTGTCTTTCATAGGTCTCCTGAGGTTCTTTACTTCCTGATTATCTGCTGATCACCCAGCCGCCAGTGGGACACAGCCTGCAGACAGAAGGTGAGTTAACTTTGGTTCAATATTTATTGAATAACTGCCTATGAGCAAATATTTTTTGGGAGTGTGGGGTTATAGGGTTTGTATGCTGCATCCAAACTGGGTTTCTGAAGGTTACATGACTGAAGAGTTGTGCTGCCATATCTTGTCTGGATGGTGGAGGGAATCCTGCGGCACTGAGCTGTAAGAAAGCACTGATGCCAGGAAATATTTCAGTGTTCAGAACACCTATAGTTTTATATGAGCTTGAAAAGGTCCCAAAGGGGTCAAAACACCAGATTCTTGTTTTCATTCTTCTACCTGTGGAATAAATGGAAAAGTGACATAAACACAAGTCCAGTAATTTTTTTAATTTACACATTAAACATCCACTATATTTGCAGTGACCCATAACTTGTGGTATCTGGGAAGAATTGTTACAAATTTCCTTTGGCTGTTCAGCTGCTGCTAAGAGGTCATTCTTAAAGGAAAAGAAAAAGAAAAGAAAAGAAAAAAGAAGGAGAAACCTTTCTTTTTCATGTGTAACTGTCACTGTATGGCTACAACCCAGCTCTTCATTGCTCAGGTATCCATGTCCATGCAAACATGACAACTTAATTGATCATATGACACCACAGTGCATGCAGGGAAAGCACAAACTTTGCGTTTGTATCAAAAGTTTTGAGCCAGTACTGGAGAAGTCTGTAATAATCACACCACTTTTTAACTGAAAAATATGTTATTCACTAGATTGGCCCAGCTTTTTCAGCTCTCTTTTCTTCTTTACCTCAGAGGGTGCTGCCAAGGACTCTTCCCCTTCTGCCTCTTCAGCCTTGACAGGTGCTAGCAGGAACACTGCTTTTCCTTACCTCCTCCAGATAGCCACAGACAATGTAGGCTATTTGATGCTCACTAGCCAGCCTTCTCCTTCACCACAATATAAGAATGGGAACCAGGGCCGCCCAGAGGATTCAGGGGGCCTGGGACAAAGCAATTTTGGGGGTCTCTTCCATAAAAAAAGTTGCAATACTATAGAATACCATATTCTCATGGGGGCCCCTGTGGGGCCCGGGGCCTGGGGCAAATTGCCCCACTTGCCCCCCCCCCAGGCGGTCCTAATGGGAACAGAAAGCACAAACTTACCCTTCTTTACTACTCTCGGAGGAATTATATGCAGGAAGCTGTTGGAAACCTATTTCCTTCTTCCCAAATGAGTAGGAGATCTGGGGAATCAGTAATGATTCTTTGGGCTAGGCCAGGGGATGCTGCTGAGATAATCTGCCCTCCCCAACTCTCTCTCTCTGACTGACAAACACCCACCCACCCACCCACCCACCCACACATGATTTCTGGAATATGAGAAGTTGGATCAATACTGTTGTGAGGCCATGAGGACTGGGAAGAATAAAAGGGGAGCTTGTTGGAAGGGAGCAAGGATACCTATTCTAAAAAAAAAGCACACCTTCAATGGAGAGATTTGATTAACGGTTGTTGTCTTTTAAAGAAACATTTGTCTAATCCCTAGTTGAAAAGGCAGATACTACAGAACTTGTGTCAGAGTTCTTTTGTTTTTCAGTGATAAGATTCATTCAATATTGGGTCCCATTAGTGATTGACATAAATAATATCCCTAATTAAATACAGCTTCTAGGTGGGAAAGATGAAGAATACTTTTTCACATTCACAATAATCGAGAAGTACATTGGGTTGCATAAAAATGTGGGTTATGTGACACTAACAACATTCACGTAATGCACATGTAACTCTATATGCTCACAGGGATTCCAGAGAAGGTCCTGTATAAGGGCTGTCATTTTGTTAGAAATGGCAAGTTTTAAATAAATGTCAGACTGGCTGAGGGGTTGTTAAAACAACAAATCCTTCTGACTAGTTTGCCTGGGACAGGTGTTTCTGAAGCAGATATTTCAAAGACATCAGCATCTCTTTGGCATTCTGAGGATGCATTGGTTCCTGTTTGTCCTGACTGGTAGTTCAAAGGACATTGTCAAAGCAGATCTGCAGAACATTTGGCTTAACCTCTTTCCTCTCTTTCCCTCACTCCACAATTTATTTTAAATATCCCTCTGATCAGGCGAAGACTCAGGAGCTGCAGTGTTAAATGTTGCAATCCTCATTCTGTCGGATTGAGTGATCCAGTGCATACACTTGCAGATGTCTTTGAAATGTCTTTTTCCTAAATGTCAGTATATAAATATATCTTTCATATTCTGTGTGTAAAACTAGATACTGCTGTTATTGCTTTTGCCGATATATATGCAAGAACATATCAAGCCATTCCTCTACATTCTTTACTTCCTCACTTAAGAGCTGACAAAATGTTTTGAAATGTACGGTAGTACAACAATGATTGCAGTTGTGTTATCTGCAGAAGCTGAGGAACTAGGATATTTAGCTGTGTCATCCCAAATGTAAAGATCTTTTTATTCCCTTCCTCACCCAACACTTACTCTCTTCCAGTATAAACAAAACATAAAAAGCCCATTGTTGAGGGTATGTTTGATTCTGGATCAATTATCCTTGTCAGTTTCACTCTGAGAAAGTATTAGCTGGTTATCTCAGATTTGTTCATGTGACTCAGGGTGGGCTGGGGAATAATGACAACTGCCTCAGAAGCATAACAGGTAGTGAGAAAGGAAAAGGTAATTCAGCAATCTAAAATAGTGCTTTTGCTTGGCTGTGCCTTGTCCCTAAAATCCAAGCCAGTTTAAATTAAGTTAAATTAAATAGTATGAAAAGACAAAATTCTACCTTCAATTACCTGTTCAGTCATAATTATTTTGATGAGTTTGTGCAATGATTTACCCCCTTTGAAGATACAATATTTTAATTTGGAAACCCATGCTGGCAAAGTGTAATCCACTGTGCTTTGTATGCGTGCGTTTTCAGATAACAGTATGGCGATTTTAAAGTAACATGCCGTATAAAACTGAATAGATGCAAGGGAAGAATTTGGCCCCAAATGTCTTGTTGTTAATGACTTTCCATTGGCTCTAATTATGTAAAAGTGAACATGGCTCCTACTGGTGTAGAGTTATTTGAACAAGGATGAAAGGATGTTGACTGGTACTATAGAGCTGACACTGAGTGCTTAGATTGATGAAAAAAGTTGTCTAACCTGAAGTGTTGTGCATTTAAATAAGGTATTGTATTGTATATACTTACAAAACAGTCTAGACATATAATATGAATAAATACAGACAGGAGGTATCCTTGTAGTTTACACAAAAAATACAGGAATTGTGCTATAATCAGGCTCACTGAGCAACATTTTTTTCAGATACACCATTTTCACTCAAGATACTAATCCACTAAAAATTCTGAGTCAGTTTTTGAAAATGATTCGGAATAAATTTTGTGTTCAGAGAGGTATTTGTTCTGAATACAAAAGTTGCTACCACATAACCATCTTTCTTAAACACTTGCCAATTTTTGCTTAGATAAATCAGTCCAGTTACCTTTATATTTTGCAGTGTTACTTAATATTCCCTAAATTTTTTATGGGAAACACCTAGAATATTGCAAATACTGAGTTAAGATGATTCATTACCTAAGGCAATTGACAAATTTTAAGTGTAAATTATCACAAATTGAATGTTACCAACTCACAAAAGCAAGAAAATGAAGCATTTCAATGCAAAAACCTTGATCTTCAACCCATACTGCTGAGGCATCAGTCTTTGCCCAGTAAAGAAGACAGGAGTTTCGCCATTGAGCTCAATGGGAAGAGGATCAGTCCTATGTTTTCTAATGACTGTTTAGAGACCCTTTTATAATAAGCAGTAACTAAGAAGTCAGTGAAACACAGCATTTTGATGAGTACGTAGAATTTTAGAACTGGAAGGGACCTTGTAAGGTCATCTAGTTTGGTCCCCTGAACTCAAGGCAGGACTAAATATTATCTAGACCCGGGGTAGAGAAACTCTGGCATGTGTGACGAAGGCGGCACGCGAGCTGATTTTCAGTGGCATTCACACTGCCCAGGTCCTGTGAATCACAATAAACATTTTGAATTGTTTTCAAGTTTTTTTCTTATGTTACTCTTAAGAGGTGTTGTATGTACTACAAATAATTAAAAGATGGTCCCTTAACATTTAATTTTATTTAAACAAATACAGTACTAAACAAATAACTATTGTTCTGTAGCTGCCAATTTATCTCCCCTTGAATGTGGCCCCCTTAATTGTTTTCAGTACAGGTGCATGGGTTCACAAATGCCAACTTCCTTTGCCACAGAACATATTTTTTTCATTAGACACTTAAAACTTTTCAGGCCATTTAACTAATGAAGTGCACAGAATTGTTGCCAGGAGTAACTTTCAACCTCAGTCCTATTTTCTCAGAAAATAGCTGCTTATGCACTCTATTAATTATTAATTGTTGCTATTATTATTATAGTCTATAGCAGCTGTAGTTCTTAAAGTTATGATTAGCATAAAAATGATTTTTACACAATCTCCCTATAGTTTCACTCAGTTGATTAACTCTAACTGGTTTCTCACTAAGCCATCCATTAATATTAACAATATTCAAAGACCTCAGATAAAATGCTTCACATGTCCCTTGACTGGGCCAGTAATAGTTACTTAATTAGCCACAGCTACTTCAGCTTCTAACCTCTTATTTAATGATCAACATAAGTCATTAATTTAAACAACTAGCCAACAACTTTATTAAAGAGAAATATTTTAACATACTAGTAATAGTAAGAAAAACACATTACTGTCCTTAGCATTTAGATAATTGTTTCTGATCACATTTAACCAGGAGTACAGTGTTAAAGACATGCTAATCGCTACTTGTAGTTGCAAATACAGGCCTGATCCAATGCCCTTTTCCATTCTCTTCATTGGCACAGGTAAAGGCCAAATTTTCTAAATGTTTTTCCATTTGGGGCATACACCTTTTCTTGCTCTATATTTATACATCCCTTGGCACATTTTTGGGAAATGCTATAATTATTGTAATTATTAATAATTAAAATTAAAGAGGATTATACCATCTTGGCAGCCTGATACAGAATAAGTCAGACGGTAGGTGGCTTTGGGGAACTTGGAAGTGTGCTGAAGAAGAAGAATGTCCAAGCAAACTTCTCTGAGATCATTCATGTTCCATGAGTGAAAGAATACTGAAGGTAAAAGATTCTGGAAATGAACCACTGGCTAGGCTAGTGGTTTAGGGTGTAGGGGTTTGGTTTTGTGGAACACTGGTAGACCTTATATGAGGAGAGAGGGCTGTATAGTTTGGTTCACCGCCACCTCTGTAGAAGGAGGACCGATCTCCTCAGGGACAAGTTGGCTAGAGTAATCTGTAGGGGATTCAACTAATAGCAAAAGGGGAGAATAAAAGTGGGAAGATATGAGCATTCAGCACAAATTCGAGATATTGAGAACAAAATTAATCAAGGAACTGAAGGACATGAAGAGAAGAAATTTTTGAATTGCCTATACACCAATGCTAGAAGATTGAGTAACAAATAAGAGGACCTGGAATTGCTCAGTTCTGACCAAAAATTCAATCTCGTTGGTATTACTGAAACATAGTGGGATGATTCACATAACTGGAACATTAAACTAAATGGTTATAACTAAGGCTGTCAAACAATTTAAAAAAATCATGATTAATTGAGCAATTAAAAAAATGAATTGCAGTGTTAAACAATAATAGAATCCCATTTATTTAAATATTTTGGATGTTTTCCACATTTTCAAATATATTGATTTCAATTATAACACAGAATACAAAGTATACAGTGCTCACTTTATATTTATTTTTGATTACACGTATTTGCACTTTAAAAAATCAAAAGAAATAGTATTTTTCAATTGACCTCATACAAGTACTGTAGTGCAATCTCTTTATCATGAAAGTTGAAGTTACAAATGTAGAATTATGTACAAAAATAACTGCATTCAAAAATAAAACAATGTAAAATGTTAGATCCTACAAATCCAATCAGTCCTATTTCTTGTTCAGCCAATCACTCAGACAAACAAGTTTGTTTACAATTGCAGGAGGTAGTACTGCCTGCCCTCTTGTTACAATGTACGCGGAAAGTGGAACAGCTGTTTGCATCGTACTGTTGTAGCTGGCATCGCAAGATATTTATATGCCCGATGTGCTAAATATTATATGTCCCCTCATGCTCAACCCACAATTCCAGATGACATGTGCTCCATGCTGATGATGGGTGCTCGTAACAATCCAAAGCAAGTTTGCAGACTGACAGCATGATTCATTTTCATCATCTGACGTCAGATGCCACCAGCAGAGGCTGATTTTCTCTTTTTTTGCGTGTTCGGGTATGTAGGTTGCTGCAGGAGTGTTGGCTCTTTTAAGACTCTCTGAAAGCATGCTTCATACCTCACTCTCTCAGACTTGGAAGGCACTCAGATTCTTAAACTTGAGTTGAGTCTGTGCTATCTTTAGAAATCTCACATTGGTATCTTCTTGCGTCTTGTCAAATCCTGCAGTTGAAGTGTTCTAAATAACGTGTAAATTATCATCCAAGACTGTATAACATGAAATATATGGCATAATTGCAGGTAAATAGAGCTGGAGACATAGAATTCTCCACAAGGAGTTCGTTCACCACATTTGTTAATGCATTATTTTTTCAAATGAAGTGCTCATCAGCGTAGCATGTTCTCTGGAATGGTGGCTTAAGCATGAACAGGGCATGCAAAGTTTAGCATATCTGCATGTATATACCTTTTCAGCTGATACAAAAGTCCCAGAAGAATGCCTGTTCTCCTTTGAGGTGACATTGTAAAAAAAAAGCTGCGCGCAATTGTCCTCCTGTAATTGTAACAAACACGTTTATTTAGCGATTGCTGAATGAGCGTAGGACTCGAGTGACTTGTCAGGCCCTCTAAGTTTTGCCATTGTTTATGTATTGAATGCAGTTATGTAACAAAAAAAATTATATTTTAAGTTGCACTTTCAAGATACAAAGAATTGCATACAGTACCTGCTGTGAGGGGAATTTGAAAATAATCCGTTTATTTGTTTTATCATTTTTTTAAAGTGCAAATTTTGTAATCAAAATATTATAAAGTGACAACTGTACCACTTTGTATTCTGTGTTGAACCACTTGAAATCAATATATTGAACAATGTAACAAAATATTGAATCAATTATCAATGGTATTCTATTGTTAACAGTGCCATTAAAATTGCAATTATCCCACTGATTATTTTTGAGTTATTTCATTGAGTTAGCTGTGATTAATTGACAGCCTTACGTTAGGACCTATCTTGAGGCAGTATAGGTTGACAAAAGGAGAGGAGCATGGTACTCTATGTCAAGCTGGCATTACTTCTTCCAAGTCACTGATAACTCAAAGCAAAATAGTCTTGAATGCTTACTGACTCAATTGTCCTTCCAGATAAAGTACAAGGCTTTTTGGGGCGGTGTCATAGTCTTCTTATCCCAAATCTAACCTTAGCGTCCAAAAAATCAGGTACTGCATGAAATCTTCCACTAAGCTTAATTACCCAGCTAGATCTGATACGCTGCCACCAATCCAGGACTCTGAGTGCCTGATAAAATCTGGGTCACCCCAACAACCTGCCCTGGGACCCCAGGACCCAGACCCCCTGGATCTTCAACACAAGGAAGTAAACTCTTCCCCTCATAGGGTTTCCCTCCCTGGTACCCAGAAGATCACTGGGATTCAACTCCTTGAATCTTAAAAACAGAGGCTTTCCACCTCACACAGAGGCAATACCGATTCCAAGCTTCCTTGAATCTAAAAAAGGGATTCCCCCTTTTCCCTCCCTTCTTTCTCCCCTGTCTCCCACCAACTTCCCTTTGCGTAAGTACAGACTTCAATTCCCTTGAGCCTCCAACCAGGGACAAAAACTCAAACAGGTCTTAAAAAGCAAACACTTTTAATAAAATAGAAAGAAAAAAATTAACAAAGTTACTCTCTTAAATCTAGATGGTAAAATATACAGGGGATCTTTCAGCTTACTAGACTAATTAGAGAGAAGTTAACATTAAATATTTTCAAGCCAACATCACATTTTAAAAACTTCTTACCAGCAGATTCCACAGTGCAAATACCAGAAACAATCAAAAGACTATAACCACTTTTACTCAATACTCACTATTCTAATATATAAGAGACTGTAAGCAGGCGAGCATTCGTAAGAAACTGGTTTGCACGTCTAGTCCCTTCCAGGACTCAGAGAGAACAAAGCAAACCTCAAAAACCACAAACAAAGGCTTCCCTCCACCGAGATTTGGAAGTATTTTGTTTCCTGATTGGTCCTCTGGTCAGGTGTTGCAGGTCACTGTTTGTTAACCCTTTACAGGTGAAACAGACATTAACCCTTAACTATTTGTTTATGACATGGGGCATTAGTTAGTGCCTGCTACAGACCACTAAATCACACTAGGGAACAGGATAACCAGCTCCTTATGCACCCATCTGTAATGTTCAGACAAAAAAAGCTGTGGGGAAACTTCAATGTGAGTGACATCTGCTGGAAGTCTCATGCTGTCAGTACTAAAACATCCTTGGAATTTCTAAACGTTATCCATAACAATTTTCTAATCAAAAAGGGTTGCATCCAATATGAGGGAATATTAGACCTCATCTTGACAGATAAAGAGGAAACGATCACAAAACTAAAAATATTGGTTAGGTATAAGTGATCATGTATTGATCACATTTCTAATGTGCAAGCAGACTAAAGTTCAGACCAGGTAATGATGCTGACATAAGACTTAGACTTCTGTAAGGCATTTGACTTGGTACCACATGATTAAAAATTTATAAAATTAACACGGCACACATTAAATGAATTAAAAGCTGGCTAAGTGATAGGTCCCAAAATGTAATTGCAAATGGAAAATTGTTATCGAGTGGGTGTGTTTCCAGTGAGATCTTGTGCAGATAGGTTCTTGGCCCTACAATATTTAACAATTTTATCAGTGACTTGGAAGAAAACATAAAATCATCACTGATAAAATTGGCAGATGACACAAACGCTGGGGGACTTGTAAATAATGCAGAGGACAGGTCACTGATTCAGAGTGATCAGGAGCATTTTGTAAATTGGGCACAAGCAAACAATATGGGTTTTAATATGGGTAAATATATACATCTAGCAAGAATGTAGGCCATACTTAGAGGATGGGCGGAGGTGCGGGGCTCTATCTTGGCAAGCAGTGATTTCAAAAAAGATTTGGGATCATGGTTGATAATCAGCTGAACATGAGCACCCAGCATGATACTGTGGTCAGAAGAGCTAATGCAATACTGGGATGCATAAAGAGGGTAATCTTGAGAAGGAGTAGAGAGGTTATTTTCCCTCTGTATTTGTCACTGGTGTGACTACTGCAGGAATACTGTGTTCCATTCTAGTATCCCCAGTTCAGGAAGGATGTTGATAAATTGGAGAGGGTTCAGAGAAGAGCCACAAGAATGATTAAAGGATTAGAAAACATTCCTTATATTGGTAGACTCCAGGAGCTCAGTCTATTTTAACAAAGAGAAGGTTAAGGGGTGACTTGATCACAGTCTGTAAGTATCTACGTGGGAAACTAATATTTAATAATAGGTTCTTCAATCCAGCAGAGAAAGATATAATCTGATCCATTGACTGGTATGTTGAAGCTAGACAAGTTCAGAATTGAAATAAGGCATACATTTTTACTGTGAGGCTAATTAACAATTGGAACAATTACACCAAGAGTTATGGTGGAGTCTCCATCACTGACCATTTTTAAATCAAAACTGGATGTTTTTCTAAAATCTATGCTCTAGGACTTATTTTGGGGAAAATCTATGGCCTGTGTTATACAGGATATCAGGCTAGATCGGCGCAATGGTCACTTCTGGCTTTGGAATTGATGAATGCAGCTCAGCATTGGAATACACTAGAATGACAAAGCTTTTCAAACTTGTGGTAAAGTACTGCAAGTTCTGTTTCCACTTTCACATAATAGTTGAAAACAAAATAGAATGTGTTGCGACAACTCTGACAACCTTTCTGTCTTCAGGATCTGCATACTTTTAGTGTCTGAACATACCTTATTGCAAGAGGTTTAGCTTTGAGTATTGCATTTAAAAATGACAGCTTCCATTCAGAGAAGTGCCAGCTTTGTTCAGTCCAGGAGATGTGAAAACAGTGACACATACTTAAAAAAAACTGTTCTGAAAAAATATTTTCAAAAAAAGTTAAAATGGAACCTTTCTTATTTTCACTATTTTGAGCTGCAAAGCCAGTAATAATAATAAATAAGAAAATATCATACATGCTTTGCAGTTACATAACATCTCTAATCTGCAGGTCTCAAAGTGCTTTCAGAAACATAACTTAAACACTATAATACTTATGTGGAACCAGCATTTTATATGAATTTTGCAGATAGGTAAACTGAGGCACAGATAAGTCACTTTGCCCAATGTTCCAGAAGTTGTTAGTAGCTTTGAAAATATTTGAAAAATTGGTGCAAGAGGAGAAACATACGAAAGCATGGAAAAATTCATTTTTCATACTTTTTACTGTTTTCCAATGACGACAGAAATTTCAAATGCTTGTTCTGTCTGACCTATCTCAATCTTTATCACACTAAACAATACTAGATTAAATAAACTGCCTATGTGTGAACCTCAAAATGCTCCTCTGGAGAAACCACAACTTTCATCCAAATATAGATTTTCTGTCTTTAAATCAAGAGTGCTGTGTTTTAGTTTTTAGCAGAGGTTTTCAGACAAATTCTGTCCCCAGTTACATCTGTACAATCCCAGTGAAGAAGTTCCCCATATGAAACTGAGGACAAGAATTTGCCCATACTTGGTACAAATGATGTATTTTTTTTAAATGCAAGTACAATTTATGTCTTGTGTTGTAATAACTACTATGAATAGGAAAGGAAGATACGTGATTTTGTGCTTGTTAAAATCTTCTTGCTCTGTTTCACTTTCTTCATTTTATATCTGTCAAATGAGATAAATTGACAGTGTGAAAGCAATTTAATAAAAGAAAAAGTGAACCTATGCCAGTAAACCTATCCATATGCCAGTAGTAGAACTGGATTAACATGTTATTAGCATGCCTCAGTGGGTCACAGGTCAGAATACCAGATTCAGGACAAACTGCTGAGAAATGGGGCAGACCCACCCCAAACTGGTGATTATTCTTCCATAAGTTATACCAAGCCATTAACAAAAGTAAACTTCTGTCTCACCACACTGGTTAACAAAAAGGTAGAAATATAGTCTCCTTAGGCATTCCAGCCCTTATTTCATCATCCAGACAATAGATATGATGAGTGGTTATTTAAAACCAATGTACTCAAACAAAGGTTTCTTCTAATCCCAAGAGATGAGCCACACATCCTGATAGATAGATTAGATTAGATAGCTCAGATTTTACCCAATAATCACACGGTTGCTAATCCTGTAATATCTAATATCTAAAGGTTCTTTTATAAAATTTGCAAGAGAAAATAAAGAGGAGAGAGTTAAAATGGTCAAAGAAATCAAATACATACAATCATTGTAGAGTTCCTGTGTCAGATCTGAAGCAATGATGGAATAAACTGCTGGCTTGTAAAGTCTCTGGTAACTTCCAAAAGATTGGAGGGTCCTCAGTCCATTGGTTGTAGTGTTCCTTTTAGTGCAAGCCCATAGTCCAGAGATCAGAGCAGGAAAGAGGCAAAATGGAGATGCTTCCATGGTCTTTTATACTTTCTCCTATGTGGAGGCAATGCTCTGAGTCTTAGTTTGTGGAAAATTACAAGCACAAGATGGAGTCCGGGATCCCATGAGCAATTCACATGCCCCTGCATGCTTTGATGACTCATAGCAGGAGTTATTACCCATATTCTGGCTAAGGTGTTCACAGGAAGGCCTGCCAGGAGGAGATGAGCTTCTTCTATGGTCCATTGTGGGAGCTAAGTATTCTTTGAGGGCCATTAACTTGAATAGTTCATTCACAATGTGCTAGCCAGACTGGATGTAAATTATCTTGTGGGTGTTACCCCAGGAGCAAACACATTTGAAATACTGAAACATAGTCAATATTCATAACTTTAGATACAAAGATGATATATGCATAAAAACAGGATAATCATACTCAGCACATCATAACTTTTCCATTGACACCTTACATGATGCACTTTGTACAAGATTTGTTGCAATTATCTAACAGTGGCAATATTATCGATATAACTGGTCATGTTTTAATCAAACAACATCACACATGTTCAAATAAAATAACACAGAGTCTAAAGAGAAGCCTCATCCCATCCAGATTAGCCCCGGAACATTTCGACCATTTCTCAGCCTTGTTCGTAAGATTCATTTCCCAAAGTCAATGCCCCCAGCTAGCAGTGCATGATAATGAACAGCACTATAGAACCAACGTTTGTTTTAAAGTTTGTAAAGTGCCCATCGTGCTTCAGAACTTCATTCATCCACTTTTTCCCCTTCCTATCCTTCTCCCTTGCTGTTATCCTCTTCTCCCTTTACTCACTTGCTTTCACACCACTCCTCTTTCCCACTGCACACGTCTCTCTGCTGCAAACCGAACGGAAAATAAACAGCAACAAAATGTTTGTACTATAAATAAAATAAAGATATGAACAACTGAACAGAGAGGACCTATGAAGTCAGTGGGGATCTGTGCAGGGCCTCACCCACAAGAAATAAGTTACAGTTGCCTTGTAACAAGTGGGAGGTGGAGACCCAGGACAAAGAACATGCAGGCAGGATGAGTTAAATGCATCCAGTGGTTATCTTCCTCATGCAGCTGGTTATCAACCATTTCAAAATGAACAAATGGGCCCCCTACTGGGGCTCAAATACTTTTCAAAAGAAAGTACAGTGCAATGGCAGAAATCCACAGATGTTTTTATTGGCTTCCAAGACAGCCTAGAAATAGAAAACACTACACAGAAGGTGAGAATGCACAGTAATTAGGGTTTTAAAGTGTAAACTATAGTTGAGCTCAAGTACACCAGGCATGGCTCTTATTCACAAAGGTATTCCCAATTTGAAGAGTATTTGATAAGCTGTGACTATTAAATGATACCTGTTCATGAAACTGTTTTGCGATGTGTGCTTGCAATATAGACAGATATCCAGCAACTCTCAGTGTGTAGGACTGAAAAAGCAACTGTAGTACTGTACATAGCTATATCTACCACATTTCTTCCTTCACTTAAGTGCGTTTTCACAAACCTTTAGCATATTACTTAACAGGATATGCATGTCACATTCTGGAGTGCAATCCAGACTAGTCAGGGGTTATCACCACTTGCCCTGCAACCTTATATCCCTCAACACTTTGCTGCTGTACCTTGTAACCTGGGTCACTCACAATCAGCCTACCCTCATGCAGGTCACATCCTAGGTATCTGTGTATAGCTGCATCTCTGGTTCCAGCAGCTCTGAGCCCAGCAGCCTGCCAGTAACGCACTAGTCACACTCTGGCTTCCACCAGTCTTGGTTACTTCTTGGTGGGTGAACCCAACACACTACCAGTCCTGAATTTCCCCCAAAATGTATGTTCTGCCCTGTCTAGCCCTTTCCTGGGCAGTTCAGCTATTAAGGGTCTATTGCCCCTGTAAAGGGTCAATATTCAACAAGCTGCTACTTTAACTGGAGTTACTAAACTGTTCAGTTTAAACACAGCACTGGCTTGGTTTAGATAAAAAAAATAAAACAAGTTTATTAACAAAAGAAGATAGGGTTTTAAGTGAATGTAAGTACCAGGCACTAAAGTCAGACATGGTTATAAGAGAAATAAAGATAAGACATTTTCTAGTAACTAAAACTCAACAAACCATACTTGTTTCAAGGTACAATCCGTACCACATGTTCCCAGCAACAGGGGCTGGCCAAATTCTTAGGTCAGGAACTTCCTCTCCCCATCCCCTCGCAAAGGCAAAGGGCTAGTTCTTCTTTCTTTTTGGGTGGAAGAGAAATGATTCAGAGTGTTTTTGCCCCTCATTTTTATAATCCAGTCACCCTGCAAAGTGGATTTTTCTGAGGATTACCTCTCAAAGGAAAGTTTATTCAAACCATAAAGAAGGCAACATGGAGTCTGGTGGTGAAGAAAGCTCCATGCTCTTTCTTCTCACTTGTGTTTGCTGAAATGCAGATTTGCCTTGTCACCTGCTGTTTCCCCACTCTTGCTGTCTCAAGGACCCTGTTTACTATGTATATGTAAATTGAGGTGAACACACTTTCCGTTGTTTAGGAGAGACCTGTTTAACAACTTTTTTCTAGTCAGGGATGTGTGGGTTTGAACATGTGGTAACAACATAATACAGGGGGAATTTATAACTTTACATATAAAGTTGCTACATATATTTCACCATGATATTATTGAACAGGGAGGTATTAGTTTTCAAGTGATACCTCACAAGGCATATTTTGTACAAAGATTTTTACAGTAGTGTGAAGGCTGTGAATACAAGGGTGCTTTCAGACACAATGCATGAAAGGAAAGCTAAACCATGAGGGGAACATTTGGATTGCTCTATGTCATCTATTTACAACTTTAATCTTTCTTATAACAGCAAATGCACACAGACAGTGCAATAGCTCCACTTACCATGAATCAGGGAGATAAAAAATTGTCAGGCCAGGCCAAGGAACACTTCCTAATTCCTCTATTTTTTTCTCATAGGAAGCATGCAGCCCATGCTTAGTGTTTCAGCTCTTCTACACAATTGTTGTTTCCCCCTCTTTCTGCCCTGCAGAAGTGAGCAGGAGTCCAAAGGGAATTTGAAAAGAGAGAATAAAGCAAAGTGGAAAATAGCATGCTAGTGAGCTGTGAAAGCCAACTCTATTTCCTCAGTATGCAGTTTGGAGAAGAGTGCATCTCAGGCTGCTGGTCCCTGTCTGCCACACTCAGACCCTGCTTCTTTCCAGCACCAGCCTGTGGCTGCCAGTCTGCATATGTCTCAGCTTCTCTCCTTCAGATGGCTTTCCCTGCAGCACCATCAGCAGTAGTTTCCTTCTAAACTGTGGATGAATGTGCCTACAGGAATTACTTCTGCCAGGTCAGCATTCATGTTATGACATGTTGAGTTTGATCTGTCCCATGTCCCAGTGGTTCTCTTTTGAAATAGGGATCCACACCCGCTTCAGGCTTTTCTCACTCTGTGCTTCATTGAGGGCATTATCAGTTTCTGCAGACTACCATCGACTTGCCATCACTTCATTCTCTTCTTGTGAACAGCAAGTGGCCTGGGATTCGCATTTTCTTGTTCTGTATGTTGTTACATCTCCTCTTCAGGTTCAGCTACAGCAACACAAACCCCTTCCCTGGAGCTTATGGGGCTCGATTCCTGAAAGGTGCCTGGAGTGCTTAGATCTCAAACCATGATATCCACCAGCTGACGAGTCTCAAGAGAGTAAACAACAAGGTAAATGCATCTGCACCTTCTTCCTCAAGAGACCTGATACTACAGGTTAAAGTGAGCCCTCTTTGCTGGCTTAAAGTGGTGGCAGAGCTGGTAGGATCAGGACATTGTTCTGCACCATCTTTAAAAGCAGGAGCTAGCTTGTGGCCTGCCTGAATGCTTAGAGCCTCTGATATAGAGGTCCGTCTTCTTGGGGGTTGAGCATCCCTACTTGAATGTTAGGCAGCGTAGTGGACCTGGTAATGCTGCCATTCCTCATATCTGAAGATTAGAGCTGCTGGAACTAATTTATATCATGTAATTTATTCCGTGAGTTTTGCCCATTTTTCTGTTGGCAAAATATTGTGAACAAACTGATTATTTTTATAAACGTATTTTGTCAGATGAACAATTTATGTAAACAGACTTCACCGATGGATTGTTGTTGAACTGTTCGCTTCAGCTCTTTGCTGTGCACTACTCATTCTTCATGCTGAGTGAGTGATTACCTAAGTTGCATAGGATTGTTTCTGTTCCCTGACTGGATGAGTGAAACTTTTAAAATGGAATAATAAATGAATAATGAATGATGAATATTCTTGTTCACACATGAATAGCCTGGTTTGCATGGAAATACTGGTATTTATATTTCTCTCTGCAAGCTGGAGTATTTTCAAGTACCTTCTGGAAGTACCTGAAAGCAAATATTCTCAGGGTGGATTATTTTAAGCATTAATATCCCAGCACCATTAACCATAAGTGTACTTCCCCTGAAAATTTTAACTAGCTCCTCTTTCGCCATCATTGGGAAGGTATCTCTCCATTTCTCAAACCATTTCATCAAATTGCCTTCAGTTTTGTTTCACTTTAGGCAATGATAGTGCGGCTCTCTTGCTATACTCTTACATCACAGTGAGATCAGCACGATATGGCCACTCCAATTGGTATGGGGTATCTTGTATTTTGTTGTGCCTTGCAGTAAGGAACTTAACATCTACATGGCAACAGCAATACATTTAGAGATAATATCTGAGTAGGTGTGACAGCTGATAGAGTGCCTATAATGAATCTGTCCAAACCTTAAACTTGTATATAAAAATGAAGAACACTGAGAGATAGATTTTGCCTGGTCTTTGCCTGTGAAGGTTCTTTCCCCCTTGCACAAGGACTGGTCTGAATTAAAGTCTTTGCACTCTCCTGAGGTTATGGAGTACTCCTTTCTTGTGTCTCCTGAGAAGATAGCCATCCCAATGGGCTCTTGGGGAATGTGGTGCTAGCCAGGTGAGTTGGGGAAAGCAAGTGTCTTTCCAAGGTGAGTTGCCATATGTGTATGTACCCCTTTGGAATAGTGTGGGTCCCAGTGCCTCTAGCACAGGTCCAGGCATTAAAGGTACAATCTGACCCTAAAAAATCAAATTCCTATTCCAAAGGTGCTCAAACCCCACAATGATTAACATACTTGACAATCATTTTTACACTGAAAAATCCACTAAGGGAATAGTGGGGGAGGGATAGCTCAGTGGTTTGAGCATTGGCCTGCTAAACTCAGGGTTGTGAGCTCAATCCTTGAGGGGGCCATTTAGGGATCTGGGGCAAAAATCTGTCTGGGGATTAGTCCTGCTTTGAGCAGGGGGTTGGAGTAGATGATCTTCTGAGGTCCCTTGCAACTCTGATATTCTATGATTAGTTTCCTTTTAAAATAGTTAAAGGTTGGGAGAAGGCAAAGTGGAGTTCTGCTATGCTTCACCTGTCCTCGCTTGCTTAGGAACTTTCGAGGCTGCTGGTCCCAAGGTGCTCTAACTCACGTTGGGTCAGGCCAGTACAGAATCATGGAGTTGTAACTGGCTCCTCCATCCCCTGCAGTATGTGGTGATTGGACACAAGGGAGGACAGAGCCCTAACAGTGCACAAGGAAGCCAGAGAATGCAAAGGAGTGGCTGAGCCAGCTTGGCCATTTCTACCTATCATCAGGTTAAGTGAGAAAGCCAGACATAGGCCACGTCTACACTACGGGATAAAATCGAATTTGCTAAAATCGGTTTTATAAAACTGATATTATAATTTCGATTTCATGCGGCCACACTAGGCACAGTAATTCGGCGTTGTGCGTCCATGCTCCGAGGCTAACGTCGATTTCTGAAGCGTTGCATTGTGGGTAGCACTTCCGTAGCTATCCCATAGTTCCCGCACAGTCTCCCCGCCCTCTGGCAATTCAGGGTTGATCTAATTGTCCGGGGGGGTTTTCTTGGGTAAATGTCGTCACCATTCCTTCCTCCGAAAACATCAGCTGACAATCCTTTCGCACTGTTTTCGCTGGATTGCCTTGCAGACCGCTCATAGCCATGGCAACCATGGAGCCCGTTCACTTTTTTTTTCCAGCACCATATGGTGTACTGGATGCCGCGGAGAGAGAGGGCGATCCTCAGCGCTACACAGCAGCATTCACTGCTTTTGCATTAGCAAGAGATGGTTACTAGTTGTCTGTACTGTCTACTGCTGGAGAAAACTGGCAATGAGATGATGGTATCTCTACCTCCCGTGTCTGTCTGCTGCTATCATGAGTGCCCCTGGCTGAAATTGGCCCAGGGGCGCAACGCAAAAAGCAAAATCTGGATTGACTCACTTGGACTGAGTCAATTCCTCCCTTATATGGTTTCTAAAATAGAGTCAGTCCTGCCTAGAATAAGGGGCAAGTGTATTAGAGGACCAGTATATCAGAGCACAGCTGCTCCGTGTCAGTATTCACAGGGGGTGCCCCTGCAACAACCCCACCCCATTGCTTTCCCTCCTCCCCAAACCTTCCTGGGCTACCGCGTGGCAGTGTCCCCCCCCCCCATTTGTGTCATGAAGTTATAAAGAATGCAGGAATAAGAACAGAGACTTGTTAGTGAGATAAAATGAGGGGGAGGGCAGCCTCCCGGGGCTGTGACAGTCCAGGCAGTACATAATCTTTGTCTTTACACACAGGAAAGGGAGGGGGCTGATGAAGCTCAGCCCCAGTTGCTACAACAGAAAGGAGGGATGATTTGAAGCTCAGACGGAAGATATGTTACCAGCCATGTTCTGTACCATCTACTGGAAGTAACCTGGGAGTCATTCCCATTTTTACCCAGGTGCCCCCAGCACAGCCTCACCTGAGGCCAGCCAGGAGCACTCACGGGCTGATGGCGATGACAAGGATATCAGTCATATTGTACGTCTACCACCAGGGAGGGGAGAGGAGCAGGATACTGCTCTTCACTGCTGCAGGCATCGCGTCTACCAGCAGCATTCAGTACACATAGGGTGACATTGAAAGAAGTCAAGAAATGTTTCTTTCCCTTTTCTTTCACGTGGTGGGGGGGGAAGAAAACTGAGGAGCTATTCCCTGAACCACGCCAGAACACTGTGTTTGAACCTACAGACATTGGGAGCTCAGCGAAGAATGCAAATACTTTTTCAAACTGCTGTGGACTGTGGGATAGCTGGAGTCTCTCAGTACCCCTCCATCCATGAGTGTCCATTTTGAGTCTCTGGCTTCCCGTACCACTTGTCACGCAGCGCTGTGTATCCTGGAGATTTTTTTTTCAAACGCACTTTGGCATTTCGTGTTCTGTAACGGAGCTCTGATACGAACAGATTTGTCTCTACGCACACCCATACAGCGATTCAGATCTAGTATTCTCCCGTACGGTCATGCTGGAGCTTCTATTTTGGATTTGAGACTAGCATCGCCATCCGTGTGATCAGAGCCTCCACGCTGGGCAAACCAGGAATGTGATTCAAAAGTTCGCGGGGCCACGCTGGGCAAACAGGAAATGTAATTCAAAAGTTCGCGGGGCTTTTCCTGTTTACCTGCCCGCTGCATCCGAGTTCAGATTGCTGTCCAGAGCGGTCAGTGGTGCACTGTGGGATACCGCCCGGAGGCCAATAACGTCGATTTCCGTCCACACTAACTGTAATCCGATATGTTAATATCGAATTTAGCGCTACTCCTCTCGTCGGGGTGGAGTACAGAAATCGATTTAAAGAGCCCTTTATATCGATATAAGGGGCGTTGTAGTGTGGACGGGTACAGTGTTAAATCCATTTAACGCTCTTTAAATCGATTTAAACGCGTAGTGTAGACCAGGCCTGAGAGAAGGTGAGAAAAATGCAAGATAGAAAAACTGCTACAGCCACTTCTCAGGAAGCAGCAACTTGTGAAGGAAAAGGAGATGTGGAGAGCAAGAAAGTGTGTGTGTCTGAGGCCTAGTCTACACTGCGGCGGGGAGGGGGTCGATGTAAGATACACAACTTCAGCTACGGGAATAGCATAGCTGAAGTCAAAGTATCTTATTTCGACTTACCTCCCGTCCTCACGGTGCGGGATCGACGGCCGCGGCTCCCCCTGTCGACTCCGCTACTGCTGCTCGCTCTGGTGGAGTTCCGGAGTCAACGGGAGTGCATTCAGGGATCGATATATCATGTCTAGATGAGACACGATATATCGATCCCTGATACATTGATCACTACTCTCTGATCTGGCAGGTAGTCTGGACGTACCCCTAGTGTGTGTGTTCAGGGTTCTGGTTTAACAATCTACCCATTACTTTCAGAATTATATCTATTGAATCTGCATGGTCTTTCTTCAAAGAAGGTTTTACCTTCTCAGTTAATTAAGTAACTGTTCCAGCTTTTTCCATTTTCTTTGGCAAGAAGATATTTTAAGTTGAATAGGTATAACTGAATTCATACAGAACATCTGTATGCCACATGGGATTCCTGTGGCCTTACTATCTTCCTCTACTGAAGAAATATACACGATGCTTTACATTATACATATTTGTGCATGCATTTTGCCAAATAACACCCATAATTATGTCAACATAAATAGTGATACAGCAGCTATCAAACATCAAAAGTTTTTACAATCATGTGCATTCCTATCTCAGCTGGTCTGTTGATTTCTTGGCCTGTTTTTCCTTAGTACAGTATATCTATATTCCATATGCAAATTCCTCTGTGAGTGATTTGCCTGTTTTGTAAGCTAGACTGCACCTGTAACGTGGGATTGAGTTAAAAATGACAAGCAGACAAGCCCAAGGCACATTATCTTGACAAACTCGGCTTCCAAAAATTAGCCTGTGCCTGAATTATTAAAATAACAAGGAATATTTCACTCAGCTGTGCAGAAATACTCCTAATTATTCACTTTAGCCAACTTCTTTCAGACTTCACGATCGGTCAATTTATGGTAGTGGCTTGCAAATTTGTGAACTCCCATTAGAGAAAAGCGCAACAGCAGTCCAATGCACCCTCATTTATTTTAATAACCTGCCAAGCAGACATGAAAATGTTAAAGTTGGAAGGCTATAACATGACAGGAACCTGACTTGTCAGAGCCACATTATAATCTAGTTAAACTACTTTCTTTCTGCCTTTCATGTCTTTTCAGGTAAATGGGGAACTAATTGTCAAATTACTAATTTTGTTGTCATTAATATCAATACCAAGACTAGAAAAGTACCAACAGAGAGGCCTACAGTTTTTCATGATATCTATTTTGGATGCTGGAAAATGTTGCGGTATCTTAAAAGAAACTAAATCATAGCTCAATCCTTTTATCAGCACTGACCCATTTACTTTAAGAGTCATTGAAGCTCTATAACAAAGGCTAGTTAAAAGACTCCAGGTTTTTTATTAACATGCCTAGGAATTTTGTTTATTTCAAGCCTCTTTCCTTTGTGCATGCCAGTGCACCTGATTTAACAGGGCCAATAGTCACTGTTGAAATGTTAATCCCACAGTCTAATCCTGAAGGGGAATAGAAAGGACAGCACTAGTATGAACAAATGTTATAATATGTCTAGATCCCAACAGTTTTCAAATCATGCTTATACTTGGTTATTCTTGCGTTGTGGTTGGAGCCAAAAACTTTCTAGCAGAAGTGGCAGAGGGGATAGGGCAACCTATGGCAGCATGGCAGGTCAGAATAGGGAGATAGGGCATGCTGTTCATGGTGTACGGAAAATTACTGGAACAGGAGGTTTGGATCCAAGCAGACGATCCATTGTAGTCTATGAAGGTACACTTCAGTCAATGGACAAGGACTTACCTGCACCGTTCCAGTTAAAAAGGACTGAGGCCAGCATTTATATCTTATGTCCATTTCTCCCATTATTTGTCTGTCTTGCCTTTATAGATTATAAACATTTCAGGGCAGGGACCTTGTTCCTATGTGTCTGCACAACTGTTAGGCACTACCACAATATAAATGACAAATACTGCTAATAATAACCTCTTAACAAAGAGTAGGTGAAATGCCTTAATAATGATGGAAAGGCACAATGACTGACATATCCTGAAGCTGTTTCTCCCAAGCCACCATCATTAACTTCATCTTATTTAGAGCACATCTCATCAAATTGTTGCCCTTATCTCAGCCTACTTCCATCTGAAGTTTGCCTTTGGGTAAATATCCAAAAGCCTGAACATTCAGATACAAACTTTTGGGGAGATTTTGGGAGACTAGTTTTTTCCCCTAGATTTGTAGGTACCTGTTGGTGTTGGATAGGCTGGAAATATCATGAGAAAAAGGTTTATCCACAGTATTTGTAGTTAGTCTCAGCTGGGACTGGGACACATGGGAGCCAACTTTGTATTTCTGATATATATGATTGATGGAATTTCACATTACTTCTAGTGGAATTCTGTGCCCTCATACCTTCCATAGATTTCCTTAGATTTCTTGGCTCCTTCCATAGATTTCCATAGATTTCTTGGCTCCCCCGCAGAAAAATGGGGGAGCCAAGAAATCTGTGGGGACACATGCCCCTTCGTCTGCTGGGAGCAGCCGGCAGCAGAGAGCAGATCACTGAGGGGGGAAGGAGAAAGACTAGGCGTGCGTGTGTGCCTCTATGGAGAGACATTAAGGAAGTGGGACTGAGCACCTGCCTGTGTGTAAAAGATTGAGAGAGACTCACTCTGTCCCTCTCCGGGTAAGGGCTGTGTGAAGCAGACTCTATCCCTGAGGCAGAGCAGAAATGTAACAACTAAGCAGGCAGGCTGCTAATGTTCCCATTGTTAGTTAATTGTTCCCATTCTTAGTCAATGATGGCTCCTTTACCTTGCCAGAATGGTGTAAAAGAACCTTATTGTAAATGACAGTAACGGAAACCTCAGCTAGTAAGGTCTATATGTTTTGTTGTTTCTTTTCCTGTGCCAGAGAGGAACAGTGGGGTTAGATTACAGCTCAGGATCTAATTTACTTATTCATTTAAAAAATGTGGGACAATGATTAGCAAAACTGTATGACTTTCATGTGTGAAAGTCTGAGTAATTTAAAGCAAAATGTCTACTTTACAGAACACCAAACATCAAAATAAAAGTAATGTAATTTAAATGAAAATCCAGGATTACAACTGAAATGCAGGGTCTTGGTTACCAAGTATTTGTAATTTAACCCTGATGCGTTTAGGAAATGCTGAATAGTTATTGTGATTTTTTTTCCTGTATGGTAGTTTAAATGACTTACTAAAATAAGTGAAATGGGTATGATTATATTGCATTATTTTGACAAATATAATATGCAGAATTTTGCAGAATGTTGCATTTTTTTTGGTACTGAATGTTGGATTTTTTGGCGCAGAACTCCCCCAGGAGTATTACATGAATGAGCCCTATGTAGCTTCATAGAATCTTTCCTTGCAGAAGATATGAACCTATGCAAACCCATCAGTAGGTTGAAAACAGCAATCAGCTCGGCTCTAGTTTTGCAGTAGGAGGCCTGAGGGGATCTAGAGTCCCCTGCCCCCTTTTTTCTGACCCTCGTCCCCACACAAACACACATTTTAAATAAAAAGAGTCAGTTAAGTTTGGAGACTTCAATAACTCAGACATAGGTTAGGAGTTTGTTATAGAAGTGGATGGGTAGGGTTCTGTGGCCTGCTTTGTGCAGGAGGTCAGACTAGATGATCATATTGGTCCCTTCTGACCTATGAGTCTATGAGTCTGTCAGACAAAGAATTATCTAGCTAAACTATCCCTCAGATCCTTAAACCCACCCTGTGCCTAGTGGTGTGATCATGGGGGACAGGAACTGGACAAGTGGCTCTAGGTCAGGTAGATTTGGAGATTGGGGTGGTGTAGTAGCAGCCCTGAGTGAAGGCGAGCTGGAGTGGCAGCCTTTAGGTGGGAAGAGAATTGGTGGAGTAGGAAGTGGAGGCTGAATGCTGGTATGGAAATGAGTCAGTGGGAGTGTTGTGTGAAATTGGAAGATTTGAGCTCAAACAGAGGCAGCCTGAAAACTGGGGAGGGATGGTCACCTAGATTCGAAAGGTTTAGAAGCCTGAATGAGTGTGGTCAAGGCTTGAGATACGAATCATGTGGATAGCTGTTATCTGGTGCTGATGTGAGGAGCAGAGAAAGCAGTACCAGACTGATGTGCTCCCCTGACAACTGAGCCTTTTGGGAGAGCTGTTGGAGTGCCTTACATCAAAGGGCTGCAAGTAAGGGGTGGATATTTAAAAAAAAATATTAAACTAACTTGTAGCTAAACTAACTCTTTGGAATCTAACAAGTTCCAGTAAAGGGGTGAAGATTTGGGCTGGTCTGCATTTTATACAAACCAGTTTGCCAATCTTTAGTTAAGTTTCTTGAATAACAAGAGATTAATAGAAATATAGTGATTTTTATGTCAATGACGCTGACTTTGTGTGTGCCTACATGTGTGTGACACACACACTCCTGTATTCATTTCTTTTTGTCAGCAATTTACAAAAGTACTTGTGAATGTACTTTTTACTTTCCCATAGCAAGGGAAAAGGCTGCACTATTTTAACATCTCCATTTTGGGAGACAGGAAGACAGCCATGAATGCTTAACTTGCCATTAGCATCTATATTTTATGTTTCAAACATTTAAAAGCTTCTGTTTCAGATGAAGATAAACACATCCCCAAACAGCTGTGCAGTGCGTGCTACAGAACAATTGAAGAAGCATCAAAGTGCTTAATAGATAAAACAGTTCTGGATGTGGTAAAATAAACAGGACTTAATCCCCTTATAACTTGAGTAAATAAATACAGCTTTAATTCAGACACAGTTTTGCCTTTAGGTTACTCTGTTCTGTTAACACCTATCTGTCAGCAGTAATACCATGTAAATGAGCCACTCTGAGCCTTTCCCCTTGCATCGTGTCTAATCCTCTTCCATTCTTCTAATCATCCTACACACAGAGGCCAATATCTATTTTCATCTGGCAAGATAGGATCTCCTAAGGAATTAAACAGGGTTTCCACTTAGCTCCACAGTAGGCAAAGGCTCGGCTGTGATCTTGGGCTTTAGGGACTTCTCATTATGCACTGGTGCTTGCTGGATCGAAGAATTGAGTTCTGGCTACTGGATTTTTAATCCCCCTGTGGCCAATGTTAGGAGCTCCAGTTATTTAAGATCTTTGATTACTCAGAGCTGGCCCTTTGATTGAGTGAACTTCTAAAGACAGTGTGCAACTATGATTTCAAGTTAGTGGTTTTAAGTAACTACTGGAAAAAACAGATAGGAAAAGCCCTATGATTAAGGTGCACTCTCTCTCTTTTTAATTGACTTTCTGAAGCTATCTGCTGCTTAACTCTATATTCACAAAAGAAAAAAAACTATGTGGATCAGTATTTGTTTTAATGAAGAGCTCAAATGGCAGAATTCTTGTCTGTACTTGTTTTCAGTGGCATGTCTATTAACACTGTACACATTCAAGGATACATTTTCAAAACATAATGTTTACAGTTTGTATTTGCATACTGTGTACAGGTTTGATACATGGCTAAACTAAGGAACCTAATTTCAGATCATAATATATTTTCAATTTGTACATATTTGCCATAGGAAAAATTGCACATGTATAAAAGTAGAAAGGGGCCAGGGAAAATTATTTGTGTTGTCAACTGCAAGTATTTGAAGCTATAGTCATATCCATTTGGATTAGAAAGCAAATGTAAGCTCTCTGCCAGGAAGTGTTACAATTAAATTTGCCTTTCTGGAAATAAATTTGTAATCTGTGAGTGGAATTTCAGTGCAAATGACCCTATTTTCAATGTAGGACCATGGCACATGAGGCCACATTTTGATATTCATATCCTAGAAGTATGTTTGATGCAATGTAACACTGAGGCCTGGTCTGCACTACAGGGTTAGGTTGAATTTAGCTGTGTTAGGTCGATTTAAAAATGAATGCGTCCACACAACCAATCCCATTCTGTCGACCTAAAGGGCTCTTAAAATCAACTTCTGTACTCCTCCCCAGTGAGGGAAGTAGCACTAAAATCAATTTTGCTGGGTCCAGTTTGGGGCAGCGCGGATGCAAATCGACGGTATTGTCCTCCAGGAGCTATCCCAGAGTGCTCCATTGTGACTGCTCTTGACAGTACTTTGAACTCTGATGCACCTGCCAGATACAGAGAAAAAGCCCCGAGAACTTTTGAATTTCATTTCCTGTTCGGTCAGCATGGTGAACTTAGGAGCACAAGTGACCATGCAGTCCCCTGAGAATCGTAGAGCAGTCCCCCCCCATCATCACCATCCCTGAGGTTATCGCAGATTAGAAGGCAAAAAGAATGCATTTGTGATGACATGTTTTCCAAGATCATGCAGTCATCCCACACTGATAGGGCACAGCTTAATGCATGGATGCATTCAGTGACAGAGGCCAGGAAAGAACTAAGTGAGTGCGAAGAGTGGAGATAGGACGCGATGCTGAGACTAATGGGGGAGCAAACTGACATGATGAAGCATCTGTTGGAGCTGCAGGAAAGCCAACAAGAGCACAGACCCCTGCTGCATCCGCTGTGTAACCGCCTACCCTCATCCCCTTGTTCCATAGCCTCCTCACCTAGACGCCCAAGAATGAGGGGGGGGAGGGGAAAAGAAGGGTGGGGAGAGGTTCCAAGCACCCAGCCACTCCACTGCAGAGGATGGCCCAAGCAACAGAAGGCTGTCATTCAAACAGTTTGATTTTTAATCTGGCTACAATAAGCAAGGTGGCCTTGTCCTTCCCTCCTCCCCAACCTCACCCAGGCTACCTTGTCCATTATCTCATTTTTTTTTAATTAATAAAGAAAGAATGCATGGTTTCAAAACAATAGTTCCTTTATTTCAAAGGGGGGAGGGTGGTTGGCTTACAGGGAATTAAAATCAACAAAGGGGGTGGGTTTGCATCAAGGAGAAACACACACAACTGTCACACCGAAGCCTGTCCAGTCATGAAACTGGTCTTCAAAGCCTCTCTGATGCGCAGCTCGCTTTGTTGTGCTCTTCTAGTCACCCTAGTGTCTGGCACGAAACAATTGTCTGCCATTGCTTTCACAGAGGGAGGGGCATAGAATCATAGATTATTAAGATTGGAAGGGACCTCAAGAGATCATCTAGTCCAACCCCCTGCTCAAAGCAGGACCAATCCCCAAATGGCCCCCTCAAGGATTGAGCTCATAACCCTGGGTTTAGCAGGCCAGTGCTCAAACCACTGAGCTATCCCTCCCCCATATAGCCAAACCCACCAGTGACAATGTTTTTGCCCCATCAGGCATTGGGAGCTTAACCCAGAATTCCAATGGGCTGTGGAGACTGCGGGAACTGTGGGATAGCTAACCACAGTGCATTGCTCCCTAAGTCGATAATACCCATGGTAGTGAGGATGCACTTTGCCGACTTAATGAGCTTAGTGTGGACATACGCAATCAACTATATAAAATTGATTTTTAAAAATCGACTTCTATAAAATTGACTTAATTGCATAGTGTAGACATACCCTGAGTGTTTTGTTCAAAGGGAAAGCTAAAATAGTCATAGTTCCATATTGGACTGCTGGGCAAAGCTATTCATTGTCTCTTGTTTGACAGACCAGCGGCATAACTCTAGGAACCAGGAGAGCAAGAAATCCAGTCTGGGAAGAAAGAATGAGGCTGTGGGGAGCCAATTCAGTTTGCCCACTGGTGATGCATCCTTTGGATGAGTTGCATTTAAATGTAAACAGAGTCAGGATGAGCTGTACCCTGACATCTGGTGGTGAATTGTGGTGAGTTGTGGAAAGAACTTCAGGGGCTGGTCTTGTTTGCATAGGCACACCCACCCCACCTAGCATGGGCCCACAGCTGCCCAAATGGTCACTTTGGCTGCTGTTTCTCTGTTATTGGGGCAGGAAGAATAAAGTGTTGTTACCCTGATTATGGGAATCAAGGCCAATGGAACTGTTTTATGACAGAGGGACTCACCATCAACTAAATAGCACTTGCTAAACAAGGGACATAGGTTCCAAAACCCAGTGAATTGAGAAAGGCTGTGTGTGTGCATGTGTGCTGTATGAGGGCCTGAAACCAATTGTTTCTCCTCTCCTCTCCTCTCCTCTCTCCTCTCCTCTCCTCTGTTGAATAGCAGAGCTAATTTTGATTCCATTAAGAGTCTAGTTACAGGCTGTTGTGCTGAATTCACTTTAGGCCAAGGATGCACCAGCACTGAGGCTCCCCTCCTACAAGCAGAAATCACTTTGCTCATGGTTTGTGTTATGAATCCTGTTTGTGATGTTTCCCCAACATAATGCTGCATTGTTTCTCTCCTTTATTAAACAGATTTTGCTACACTCAGACTCTATGCTTGTGAGATGGGAAGTATTGCCTCCTAGAGGCGCCCGGGGGTGGTATGTAATTGTCCCAGGTCACTGGGTGGGGGCTCGAGCCGGTTTTGCATTGTATTATTGAAATGGAACCCCTAGATACTGAACCTGGCCCTTCTTGCTGCCAATTCAGAGGGGCAGAAGGGTTACATAAACAATAGAATTCCAGTTAAACAATGACCCACTGGAAAGATCTGTGACTTGTTTTAATGTAGTGAAAGAACTTTTGAATTGAAAAAGAATGAAAGACAATTCCCAGTCCATCTTCAAATGTATAAATCATGTATGAGTATTTAGGCCAAATTCAAACAAGCTTAAACTCTGATCACTTTAAGCTAAGAAAGGAGCAGTGGAGATAGCTCTTCTGGGGAACAAATACAAATATTATAAATCTAGTCAGCTGAATAACCCAGAGAGAATGTGGAGTACACTCAGATTACTTCTGTGAGGATTGACTCACCCTTATTGAGGCAGTAGTAGAAGCTTAGAGGTTACTTGGAGTGGTCATTCTAGAACAGTTAATCTGTGACATCCTGCAAGCTAAACCTAGTCCTTACCAATATGACTTGCTAAGACATTTGGGTTAAGAACAGAAACGCTTTGGGGGAAACTCCACATAGCAATTCCTCTAATAGTACAGCAAATGGTTCCAAAGCAGTGCAACATCCAGGACCACAGAACATCCCAAACTTTTGCTCTGTCTGACTGGGAACTGATTTACCCCTAGTGGCCTGTCTTACTTGACAGTAGAGCATCAGGGATACGTGCACAGAAACAATGCAACTGTTGCTTGAGATAAGTTGGACATTCCAAGTTTAAGGAGAGAGATAAAACTGATAGATATCACCCTGTTCACTGGACCTATAACTTCATTCCATTTCTTGGAGGGGTCTATCCAGAGACCAGAAGCAATGTTCAAGATCTCTTACTGAAAAAATGGACAAAACTGTCATACTTCCTATTGGAGCTGTGTGAAATTTTTTGTCTGAAACTTTTTTTCAGTGAAAAATACAGACTTGGGTCAACTAAGACATTGCACAAATTTGTGCTGGGGGGGGGAAAACCTACAATTAAAAATTCAGAAAAATCAAAATGCTTTGTTTCATTTTTTAAATTAAACATTTTAATTTTGAACTCAAAATGACTTTTGATTTCAAAATTTCATTCAATATTATTAATTAAAAAGGTTAAAAAACCTAAATAATTAAACAGTTTCCTCTAAATTTTTGCTACGGCCCGGGAACCAAAAAATCAGTTATTACTGATATGCATCACCAGCGGTTTGTTGTTTGAAAAAGCATAGGACATAACATTTCTGTACTGATTATAGAGAAATAAACTAAAAAATTATACCTGGTAACTAGAACCCAAGAAATATTAGATGGTTGTTGCAGAAATGAATGGCTCATGATACTTGAACATATCAAATCTTATAACCAAAAGTTCATGAGAATGCCCGGAATCTCACTGTATTTGTAACACCAGGAGGCTGCTGAGTGTCCCTTTGGGTTGACGAATCAGCATTTTTCCAATATAATATGGACAAGTGTTTGAGGGATTTCTCTTAAGGCTGCATACAACCCAGTTTTAGATGACATACTAGTTTATAGCAAGGGTTTTGACTATGCATGGAAGACACAAGGAAAATGCTTAGGTGATTGTGAGACTGTGTGGTGAAATTAAAACCCAGGCAGTAAGACCACTTTACAAGATTAATTAAGGAACCAAGCTGACCCTCAAAAAGTGGTTGCCATTCAACGTTTGAAGCAAAAGAGACCAGAAATCATCCAAGACATAAAAAAGTGAATAGGTTTTTAAAAACATTATTCTGGTTTCATTAGAAACCAGCAGCGCTGTAATGAGAATCATGAGGATGGCTGTGTGAGAGCAGGAAAGCTGACCTAGTAAGAAAAAGGAGGAGTAAGATTCAATGTTAAGTGAAAATATGAGGAGACAGCTGAGCCCTTCAACATGACTGGGAGATTTGCCCTTTACTGGGTAAATTGCTGGGCAGTCCGAGACTCCCAATGGAAAGGGAGTTTAGGTAAATCAAGATAGGAAGGAGATCTGTACAGAAAGGGGAGCTCTGTCCAGAGTGGTCAAGTAGCCCCAGGAGCAATGACTGTGTGCAACAATTTCAGCTTTATTGAAATAAAATTCTGGCCCCGTGCATTTCTCCCAGCTCTGCTTCTGTTCTGAGTGCTACATCAGCATTTTCTCCATATTTTACTTTTTCACTGCATGCATTCTGCAGTAATTTGCTGTTTCAGTTTCTGTCTTTTTGCTAGTTTTGTGTCTTTCTTTTCTTGTAATTTATCTTCTCAAGCTGATGTTTGCAATGCGTTTAGATTGGAGCTCTTATGTGATAGTTTTGCAAGATGGAGAACTGAAATGTTTGAAACTGATATCCTTTTGTTCTTTGTCAACAGTCTCTGTAATCTTCTTGAGCAGGCTGAGAGAGCACACAATTTGCTTTTTGCACATGGAAACTGGGAAAGCCAATGTGCCACTGAAACTTAAATGTGGATTGCATAATTTCACTATTACACTCACAATGGACACAGTTTTTCTGCATTTCAGATGTAGTCACACCTGGACATTTGAACAGGCTTTTTGTGCATGCAATAAATGGCAAATCTGCAGAACCAAATATTGCACAGCATAATGCTCCTCATTATCTTTATTGAAGGTACGCTAGGAATGGGAAGAGGATTAATAAGAGAAAGTCAGAAACACAATTAGTAACATGCTTCTCTCATGGCTTTCATTTTCTCTGGCTTCTTTTTTTGTGTGTGCCCTAATTATTTCACATCTTTTTAAATGCACTTTGATTTCAGTTTAACTCTCCTTGGGCATGCAAACTTGACAATTTTTTTCTTTAAAGATTGATTGACAAGTGTTTCCAAACTGTCACTGTCCTAATTAATACCTTGAATATGTATCTTTCTGAAACCTAAGATGCTGTGCACTGCTGCAAGATCCTGGATGAGGATCTTTTTGAATTTTGAATGAGGTTTTTCTTTAACAGCTAATATGGAATTATTATAACCTCAGGCTTGATATCCAACTCTCTCCATCACATTTTAGTTATAAATGAATGTAGAGTTCATGATGACAACACTAGAAGGTGAAGCCTTTGGAGGCAATGACAATGCAAACTCCTCCCACTGCCTGACCAATGTCATTCAATGTCATTCAGTACCTTTCCAATTGTTCCACTGGGGATGAGCCCATCCCCGTCATTGCTACTGGATGTTCTTGGGTGGTGCTTTCTGAAACTCTGCTGTTGCAAATGTTCCTCTTTGTATACATTAAATATTCACTGGCCAGAGAAAAGAGAAATAGTCACTCTGTAGTCCAGTGGTTAGGGCACTCACCTGCAATGTAAAATATTGTTTCCCCTGGTTTTGTTGGAGGATGCTGGGCGATCTAGGGGGTGAGGATATTGAAATTTTAACATAGCCTGCTTGTATTCATAATTTTCATTGGATGTTTACAAAAAACAAACAAAAACTTAAAAATGGTCTGACAAAACGTTCTTTCCCCCTCTCAAATGCTCAGCTTTCAGTTTTGTGGCTCTTGTGTTGTCATATTCATTAGTCCTCCAGTCAAACTTTCACTGTCTTTGGGCTTGTGATGTCCCCATTCCACAAATTCTCCTGAGAACCATACTGTCTTTCAGCCCAGTTGGAACCTGAATTTTTAATGTTAAAAATATGTAATACTGGTGGGAAATTTTCCAACTAAACTCTTTTTTTGGCAGAACATTTGTGAAAAGTATCTGCTTTCTATGGATAATTTCAAGTTTTCATCGACTAAGCTGAACACCCAAAAACTGAAGCGGGAGCTGAAGGAGAGGATAAGGGATTCTTGGGGGAGAAGGAAGTTGTTCAGGGAGCTAATGGACCAGAAAAGGTAAAAAAAAATCTATTTGTGGAGGAGGGAGGAGAAGCTAGATATTGGCAGCAGAAGTCAGATATGTTTGGGTAGCAGCTGGTATTGACAGCCTTATTGATAGGGGAGGAGGAAGAAGGAAACTTGATTTGCTGTGGGCCACTGTCATGGGTGGTCAGAAGTCTGTGCCCCACATCAACTTTGCTGGCAAAATTCCTGAATTAAGACTCACAATATCCAACTCTGGCCTGTTGACCTTGTTTACACTTTTAAGTATGGGTTTGGCTACATGGTGCTTTAGTGCACACCAGAGTGGTGTAAATTTTAGCCCGCAGCAGAGTGTATGTGACATGCTAGTGTGCACTAGAATTTACACCCCTCAGATTCTGACAAAAATGCCATGTAAACAAGTTCTATCACGAGGTTACTTTTTACCTCACAAGTGTGAAGTTATGTGTATAAAATAATGATCTGTCTGTGTCTGGTAATAGTATTTTATCCAATTGTTGTGTGGTTGGTGAAGATGATTGCAAATATGAGATTTTAAAAATCTTGTTCTGTGATCTGGAGTCTTGGCAATAACCTGCCAGATATCACTTTTCTTTCAGTTCATTTAGTACAGGTATTAAATGGTTAAATTTTATACCTGGTCAAAAATAAGTTTTTTTCCCATGCAAGATTTCAACTTTTTGGCAAAAAAACCTTAAAAAAAAGTCTCCCATGTTGCACCAGAGAGAAGGGAGGCTGTGTAGTGCATGATGGGAGACATAGACTGGCTGGAGAGCCCATACCACAGAGGACTATGGGGGTATGAGGCACCTGAACTACAATTATTACAAGGCACCATTGTGGCATTTCAGAATCAACATTTTTGAATTTGTCAGCTAAATATTTTCAGTTATTTCACTGGAAAAATTGGAATGTCCTATCACTTTGCAGTAATGAAATTGTCCATGTCATTATAGTAATTAAACCTCAATGATATGAATGAATGAAGAAAATAATTCTTGGATGTTGACTCTGAAATCTTTTAGTCTTATCTACTGCTTAAGATGGCGTACATATCTTTATATAAGCTACCTTAATTTAGAAGCAGCATTTGCTCAGATATCTGTCAGCTAATGAGGAGACAATGTTACAAAAAATGACTCTTCCCCTTTCAGACCTGTCTCCATTCCCTCAAAGTGCCACAGACCCTGATCCCCATGGCAGTACCAGGTTTCCAATGGTGCCAGTGATGCCATGGAGCCAGGCTCATTCTCAGAAGGGGCCCCAGCCTGCTCCGCTTGCACTGTGTCCCAAGACTCTGCCAGCCCACTGGCTCCCCCATCCCGCCCACCACTTGCTCCTCTTGGCCAGCTGGCTAGCCAGCCAAGGCCTCCTCTCCACCCCCTGGACCCACCCGTCAGATCCTCTCTGCCCCAGTGCACCTGCGGGCAGTCTCTGCTTCCCACCATCTGTGGGGCCCCACCTGTCTCCCCAGAGCTGAGCTGCCTGGGACTGGTGCAGAAGCCTGGCCAGTCTCAGCCACTTGGGAGGGGACAGTGGGGGACTTGGCTGGGCCCCTCCAGGCAAGTGGATCCTGAGGGAGCCTGGTTAGGGCAGGCCCTGGCTGGGCTGATCTTGCCACTCCTGAGGGGCCAAAGCGATTCCCCAACCTGGGACCAGCCCTTGCTCCGCTGCTGGCTCAGCCCGGCAGACACAGTTGCCTCCCAGCAGAGCTTAGTGAGTGTGGCTGGTAGGCAGGGCGTGGGAGAGTGGGTCTCTTGGAGGTCTGGGGTGGGTGCTGGGCTGTGATGGGGCAGGGAAGATCTGTGTGTGTTGGGGCACTAGGGAGTAGGGGTTCTGTGGAGGGCGCTGCACAGTTGTGGTGGGGTTGTGGGGCGCTGGGCAGGAGTAGTGTTGTGCAGGGCATTGTGCATTTGTGGGAGGATAGGAGGTGCTGGCATAGCAGTTTGGGGGGGCTCTGTCCATAGAGAATCAGGGGGGTGTTGGGTGGGGGGAGTATGTGGCGTGGCATGGGCCCGAGGGGAAGGGGCATGCTGGCAGCACAGGGCCAGGTGTCTGGCAACTGCCGGTTTGTTAACAGTGCCCTCGCACTGAGTTGGACAGAGCGGGACCACCACTGCCATGCCATGCCCCATTGCCCCTGGCTAGTTCCTTATTCTGGGGACTGACCTCTTTGTGCCATGTTCCATTGCCCCCATCAGGCCCCACAAATATGTTTGGTGCCTGGTCCAGAAAAGCTTAATCCGACCCTGACCCATGGTTCACTCGCGTGGGGTCTGCAGCATTGTTTTGTGGGGGGAACTATAGAGGTTTGTTCCCAGCCATAATCCACTGATTTGGTCCCCCTCTCCTCACAGCAGTGGAAGGGACAGTCAATCCCTGAGTAAGTGTCCCATTCACTTCAGAAAAAGTGCAACTGTGAATATGCCTTAAAATGTAAAAGGATGATAAGCATTTCTTCCTGCAGGTGATTTATTATGTATTTATTTATTTATGTATAGTGCTCCTACTAAAAATCAGGATCCCATTGTTCTGGGCACTGTACAGACGCGTAATACAAGGACAGCCTCTGCTGCCAAGAGCTTAGTCCCAGATCCACAAAGGTGTTTAGACTCCAACTTCTTGGAAGTTACAGTCTAATTACAGTCTAATTTTATGACAAGTGCAATAGTGTATGAAACAAGCAGATGGGGAGGAGAGGATGAGGTAAAAGTAAAATTAGCTTGTTTTGCATAATGAGCAGTAATCCAAACCCAATCCTAGCCCTGCCAGGATACATTCCAAGAAAGTAATGTGATGTCAAATAGTAAACGGTACTTCTTCACACAGTGACCCCTTCCGCACTACATGTAAAGCAGGGGGTATGTTGGCCAGGCATGCCAGTGGATGGTAGTAGTGCTTTATGGTGGGGGAGGGGGAGAACAAGGTTAGAAACTGCTACAAAAAGGTGGGTGGTGGTCAGCTTTTCAGCACTGACTCATCCCCTGTAAGGACAGAAGGCTTTACGGTGCAGACCCCTTTTGGAAACCCCTTTCTCCATGCAGCAGGCAAGGGTATCAGGGAAGAGCTATTACAGTGAGCACAAAAGGTGGTAGGCTGTATGTCGCAACTCATTTTGTAAGTGTGGGGTGAATGGCCAGTGAAGGTTCTCCATAGGGAAGGTATCCAGTGACCAAATAAATGGCCTGGTAAAGGACTTAAAAAGGAGGTGCTTGTTAAAAGAACAGAATGGTGGTGGGGGGGTTGGGGTTGGGACTCCTATGGTTGGAACAGCAGGGAGCCAACCCCACTTTCTGATAGTCCACCTTACCCCTCCTATGATGGGGGGAGGTGGATAGTGAGGTCCCGGCAATGGATTTGCAGGAGGGACCTGGATGGAAAAAGAGGGGGAACTGGTAAAAGCCTTCTGGGTAATTATGGAATAAATAGGGGTTACCTGCACTGTACACTTTTATCTGCCAAGTAGTCCCAGGCATCTAATAATAAAGTTGTGGCCTCATTAAATCCACATCAAGTGTCTCCTGTCCTTCTTTTGGTGTAGCTGGACAATGCACAGACAACCTGTGGAACTTGTTGCTGGAGGAAGCTGTAAAGGCTGAAAAGAGTTCAAAAAGTATTAGATAAGTTCATGGAGGATAGGTCCATCAATGGCTAGTAGCTAAAATGGTCAGGGTTGCAGCCCCCTGCTCTGGGTGTCCCTAACCTCTGACTGCTAGCAGCTGGGACTGGACAACAGGGGATCATCACTTGATACATTTCCCTGTTATGTTCACTCTGAAGCATCTGGCATCTGTCACTATTGGAAGATAGGATAATGGGCTAGATGGAGCATTGGACTGACTCAGTATGGCTGTTCTTATGTTCCTAAAAGACATACACTGATTTAACCATAAGAGGTATAAAATAAGGTGGTGGTTTATTTCTTCTGATTAGGACTTTCTTATCAGCATGCAGCCACTGTAGTCTAGCCTCTTTTCATGATGGGTATCAGAGTGCAAAAGGTCTAGCTGATAAATTACTTTACCGATCAGAGGGCAACTTTGAGGAGTTTAAGCATATCAGATATTGGAGGCTGAAAGCACTGTAGCTTTCTGTGTAGCAGCAAAGTCTTATCTTTGCCATAGGAAAAGTTTCCTTCTATTGCTAGCACTGGTGCAGCTGCACTGGTGGTAATAACCAGGGGAGCCAGAGAAAAAGTAAAGCTCCCATGAGTATTGGCATTTTTATTTCTGTCAGATTAAACCTGCTATAATTGTGGCAGAGGATATAGTGCTGAAAATGTCAACACACCCAGGAGTCCTCTCAACATTGCTAATGCTGATAGATCTGCATTGCTATTAGGCATAGACAGTGAATGGTTTGTTTACACAGAAGCTGACAACAATTAATTCCTCCCAAACAAATAATTTAGTATCATGGCCTGAAGCTTCTGTCCACTCCTAGTTGTTTCTGGAGGGAGCCCTCTATAACTCTTGTGTAGGTTCTTACAAATCACTGTACAACAGGTTTTTAAGTGGAGTGACCATATTTCCCAAAGGGAAAATGGGACACCACATGGGGCTGGCCCCATGCCTGAGTCCTGCACCCCATCCCTCGCATATGGGGCTGGCCTGTGCCCTGCCCCCATTCTCCCCTCATGCTGTTGGCTCAAGCCCTGCCTCCCCCACCTGCAGCGCTCTTCTTTGAGCCCAGCTTGCTCCCTGTGTGGGGTTGGCATTGCTTATCACCCAAACCTGTGCTTGCCTGAACCCTGCTTGCCCCTTGCATGGCTGTTGCTGCTCGCCCAAACTCTGTCCCACCTCGCTGCTGTGTGGCTATTGCTGTTGTGTAGCTGTTGCTGCTTGCTGGAGCTCTGTTCCCCCAATTGCCCCACTGCAGGGCTAGCATCACTGCTCCTACCCTCCACGTTCCTCTGTGCCCAGCTAAGGACGTGGGCCACACTTTTGGGGGCAAAAGTGGGCATTTGTCCCGTTTGTTCTTGCCAACTGATCATCAGTTAGCAAGAGCAAATGGGACAAATGTGCACTTTTGCCAGAAAAGTCAGGACGGCCAGGACAAGACTTAAAAAAGGGACTATCCTGGCCAAAACAGGATGAATGGTCACTCTTTTTTAAGTAGTGTTTGGACCAAATGGGCTGGAGTCCATTACTAGAGGCATTCCAGTGATGCAGAAGTTTGATCTCAGTGATCTCCCTGTCTGGTAACAATGCCCAAACTCTCTCTCTCTTTTCTGGGAACTCTTCTGCTTTTGCCAAGCAGGCTTCAGAATACTTCAAAAGGTTTCTAGAGTATCTCAGCCTCTGTCAGTCATGTCCAGTTGCTCTCAAGTTTCCATTAATTTGCTGATGGCATTGGCCAAATTACCTTTTTGGGGAGGGATGTTAATTTGTTCATCTTTTAAGTCCTTAAAGAAAGCATGGAATGGAATAGTAATAGACTCTTGTGCTGTCTGTGAGTGAGAGCATGAAGCCCCTGAGACAGATCTGGAGCAGCAGTGGCTTTACCAGAAAAGACATCACTAATGTGAGAGGTTTTTTTTTTTTTGACCTGAAGCTCTGTGTCAGGTTTTTATCTTTCCTATTTCATGTGGCTTTTAGCATCCTGAATCAAATGTTGTGTTGTGGATGATGCTTTAGTTAGACAGAACTAAAGTGATTTAAATGGTTTCTCAACACAGCTTAAGTTTCTTGCATCAGAAGGCTGTCAGGCCATTCTTGGCTATTCTTGAATGTCACTTTCAAGAAGGAGTGCTTTATGTTGAAGTTCCAAACTTCTAACTACTGACAGCATCCTTATTTTAAAAATTACCATTCTGGCACCAAGCCAATAGATCATCTGTAGACATACATGTTAGATATATTTGTAATATCCAGTCTCTTAATCCATTCAGCTGCTAAATCACATATCAGTACCATTTTCATTTTCACCTAAAATGGCTTAAGCTCTGTCCACATGACAGCCAAACCATTTAATCAAACCTTTGCTCTATATTACTCTGTTTGTAGCATTCAGACATGGTTCTTTAATGCACTTGTAAAATAGGTGAAAAGAAATGCACTTGAAATACCTCTGTTAGCTACTTTGCAACTACATCACTTTTCTTAGAAGGGTACAAATATTGTCATTTGGACTAGGCCCTATTTCTTGATCAAGTCTATCAGAGTCTTTCTACAGACTTCAGTGGATCAGGTCCTTATGGTGTGAGTCTTGATTTAAATGTGAGCATTTTACTTACCTGCAGGTGCCCAAATAATACATTGATGGGTAGGGTACAGAATATAAACCTAGACAGATTATATTAGATATACAGCACTTTCTGCTGAGCTAGTTTCTGTGTTAGTGTACCTGATTAATATATTTTTAATTAGAAAATAATCTAACAGATTGGATTAGGAATGTAACTGTGAACAAGTGGATGAATAACCATGAGAAATCCCCACAAAAACTGGGAAAATTTCTTTTTAAAAAGCAGGACTTTTTTAATTAGTCCTGGACATATAACCCTTTCTCAGCCACTGGCTACCAGTTAATTTATTTTACTGATAAAACCAGTTTTGGGGGAATAGGACCAAAGTATTCAGTTCACATGAGCTATTTGTCAAATGGATCCTCTGACTATCCAAAAAATCTCCCCTTCAAATATTTTCACACCACTTAATTCAGATCAGACACTAATGTCATTTTCATATATTAATTGTATTAAATTAAAGTAAAAGTAAACAAGTCATAAACAAATAAGTAAGAGTTAATAAAACAGAAGTACTTTATATCTCTTTTGACTGTAAAGGGTTAACAAGTTCAGTAAGCCTGGCTGTCAGCTGACCAGAGGAACCAATCAGGGGACAGGATACTTTCAAATCTTGAGGGAGGGAAGTTTTTGTGTGTGCTGTTAGTTTTGGTTGCTGTTCTCTCTGGGTTCTGAGAGTGACCAGACGTGCAACCAGGTTTCTCTCCAATCTCTCCGATACAGGCTCTTATAAGTTTAAAATAGTAAGTACTAGGTAGATAAGGCGTGTTAGGTTTATATTTGTTTTCTTTATTTGCAAATGTGCATTTGGCTGGAAGGAGTGCAAATGTGTATTTTGCTGAAAGGATTTTAATTTGTACTTGTATACTTAGGCTGGGAGGGTATTCCCGGTGTCTATAGCTGAAAAACCCTGTACCTAATCCATCTTAAATTTACAAAGATAATTTTTACTGTTTTTCTCTCTTTAATTAAAAGCTTTTCTTGTTTAAGAACCTGATTGATTTTTTATTCTGGTGAGACCCCAGGGGACTGGGTCTGGATCCACCAGGGAATTGGTGGGGAGAAAGGAGGGAAGGGGGAGAGAGAGGCTAATTTCTCTCTGTGTTAGGATTACTGTCTCTCTCAGGGAGAGTCTGAGAGGGGGAAAGAGAAGGAGGGAGGAAGGTGAATTGTCCTCTCTGTTTTGTGATTCAAGGAGTTTGAATCACAGTGATCTTCCAGGGTAACCCAGGGAGGGGAAGCCTGGGAGAGGCACTGGTGGGGGAAAGGGTTTACTTTCCTTGTGTTAAGATCCAGAGGGTCTGGGTCTTAGGGTTCCCCGGGCAAGGTTTTGGGGGGACCAGAGTGTACCAGGCACTGGAATTCCTGATTGGTTGCAGCACTACAAGTACTAAGCTGGTAATTGAGCTTAGAGGAATCCATGCTGGTACCCCATCTTTTGGACGCTAAGGTTCAGAGTGGGGAATTATACCATGACAAAACATATGACCAATAACTGAGACGAATTATCAAGGTGGCCATAACAATAACATATTTCATGATGTAACCCTATCTCTCATAGTCACATACCCCAGCCTTAGTTTACCATCATCCGCCCCCCCAACTATATTAGATATTATTGAGGCTATAAATTCCTTGGGACTGAATCTTGTCAATTTTTTGGTCTTTAAAACATTATGGATCTGATCCAAAGTCCACTGAAATCAATGTAAAGACTCCTACTGACTTCAAGGGGCTTTGGATTAGACCCATGGGTCTGTATTAACAACAACAGTGTTGAAACTATGTTCATTTATCATATAATATGTCTGTGGTATGAGCCTTTTTCTATTACTTGACCACTGCTGGATGGAAATATATAATAGACCACTTTTGGTCCATGCTTCAGTCACCTTGAGATTACACTACTGTAATTCTTCACTAGTTGTATAGTCAGGGAAATTGTTTCTGGCTTCAGCATGTTTAAAATGCTGCAGCATGCATGTGTACCTGTTCATAATGGTTATAGTGCATCATCGCTGTTCTTTAGCCTCTACATTGGGTTCCTGTCAGGTTTCACATCAATTTAAAAAATTTATCATTGACTTTAAAGTACTCAAAGGCTGAGATCTTCCCACATCATTGATGCACATGATTTTTAAATACCTTTATAGGTTTTGGCTGGGATTTTCAAAGGGATTTAGCATTCTATGATTCTATGCTTTATGTACCCAGCTCCAGTTGAATTTCAATGGAAGTCGGGTGCCTAACTCTTTTAGAAAGCAACAAAGGGTCCTGTGGCACCTTATAGACTGACAGATATATTGGAGCATGAGCTTTCGTGGATGAATACCCACTTTGTCAGTCAGATATGTCTGACAAAGTGGGTGTTCACCCATGAAAGCTCATGCTCCAGTACGTCTGTTAGTCTATAAGGTGCCACAGGACTTGTCATTGCTTTTTACAGATCCAGACAAACACGGCTACACCTCTGATACTTAACTCTTTTAGGTACCTTTCAAAATCCCAGTCTTCAAAACCTTCATCTTCATCCACAGGTTTAATGTGAATCTTAAGTTTATACCATTTTTGATTTTTCACTTAGGGACATTTACCCTGCATCCTGCTTTTTAAATTCCATGAAATCAGGGGATTGTTTCATTTGGGGGCTGTAGTTTATGGCTGTGTAGTTTCTGTAAAGAGAGTAGTTACAAGGTACAGAATGGATGCCGTGTTTGACTATACTTTCAGTTGTTTCCATCTGTAAATTTTCTCATCTGTTGCTGTTTATTTTAATTGAAAACTCTGAAAAACAATTAAGATTTTGTTTCCTCAAAATAATATTATTGAACTAATAGTTATGAAAATGAATTAACAGAAGAGGTATTTTAAGTGTAATCATAAGCAGAAGGGTAATAACATCTTTGGCTAAGATCAAGCTTTCCTCTAGTCCAAGGAGTCAAAGGGACCAAAGGGATGAGGATGAGAAAATGGATACAGACCCTTAAAACCATAGGAGAGAGAGACTGATTACCCCATGACATACTCAAAACCTCTCTGTGCATGGTAGAAAACCTTTTGTATGGACATCCATTGGCTGGCTGTAGGGGCGTATTGTGAATTGTCAGAAAAGTAGAGCAGTTAATGCTGCATAGAGTTAATGCTGCACTCTCTCTGTATTTTGCCCCTTCCCTCTGTGAGAAGATTGCAAATACAGCAGAACAAAGAATTGGCAAAATGCCTATCTTTTAGCTATGCCACCAGTGGGGATGGGCTGGCTGGGAAGCAGCACAGAGGGGAGCAGCAAAGGGCTTGAGAGCAGCAGGGATGGCACTGGATTACTCTGAAGATCTGGAGAGTTTCTAGGATGTTTTCTCTGCCTTGTCCTCTCTGAGTAGAGGACAGAGCAGATTCCTGTTCAGTAACGTTTGTAAATTCCTTAAGTACATTTCCCATCGTAAATTATACTTGGGGAGGGATCCTTTAATAATCATGAGGAACTATCAGATGTTTCTTCCTAAGACAAATATTCTCAACACTGAACACCTAAAGTTAAGCATCTAATTCTATATTTAGTTACCTAAATAGGTGGCCCAGTTTTCTTTATTGGGCCCAGTTGAGCCCAGTTTCCACTTCTCAGAAGCAGTGGGTTCCACATTTTTTTTTTAATATAGGTAATGTAATTTCATTGAGGCACTCCAGAACTAAATTATTAGATCATGTTTGATCAGTACAGTCAATTTTAAACAATTGTTAGTATGGAAAGGAAATTTTGATATGGAGGGTTGGATGCTATATTTCAGGAGGGCATTGTTTCACTTCATTCTCAGAACTTGAAGTAAATTTTAATCTTGCTTTCCTATCAGCTATGGATTCCGGTCTCTTTAATAGTTCATAATATGTTCCAAGTTATTGAGGTTTTGTATTTATATAAATAAGTGAAAAAGGGTAAGAAAAATTTTGTGTCATTGTGTAGTATACAGTATGTAGTTTACTTTGTGAAAAACAAATCTGCTTTTTCCTCCCTCTCCAAAATATAGTTGACAGGTTATTTATAAAAACATATCTTAGGCGAGTAATTCAAACCTCAAATCTTTATATTTCTTTATGTGTCATTTCCCCCCCTAAAGGCTGTTATCAAAATAATCTAAATCACTTTCTTTATATTAATCAAAGAATTACAGCACTTAAATTTGTAGTTGTCACTCACATAGTGTGTGCCTAAAGCATTTTGGAATTGTTTTGTGTGGTCTTTTCAATCATTGTGAGTTTTTTTCTCGAGACATTGTCAACATGCACAAAAAATGGGATCACAATTGTAATGAATTTTATTCCTTTGGGACTTCTAAGGCAAGGTATAATCTGATCTCCAAGAGATTTAACAAAAATAGTCATTGTTTCAGATACTTTAACATTCAGTAGAGTCAACAACTGTTCAGTGTTAGGACATTTTTATAGCAAATTGAAAAATAGCAAAAACAAGAATGGCCCAATCAGTTAAGAAAAAACAAATGAAATCTGTAATAGAAGCATCTTCACAAGGCAATTCTTGTTTTCACATAGAAAATTCAGATGAGTTTTACATGGGACCTTGTCTTCCTCTTTTGTATTTTATGTAACTGCAAAAATATTAAAATTCAATTTCTATTATTATTCCTCATTATTATTTTATTAGGAAGATTTGATTACTTATTTATTTGTTAATAATTAAATAGTTAATTCTGAGGAAATAGCCAGATTATAGAGAGTAACCACACCAGGACACCCTGCTTAATTTGGGAGAGAGCAAAGCTTTGCTGTTGATAAGAACATACCTGAATCGCTAGAAATAACCCTTTTTGCCTAGTAGGGAGTACATGGCTTTTAAACATCCAGAACTGCAAAAAAGGTTGAATTGCACAATGATTGACACAACAGAACAGATCTAGTGGAGGGTAGACAGGAAGATCATTTAATGGACAAACTCATTAATTAACTTAGTACTATTGAGATCTTTCAGCCATTTAAAAAAAACTGAACATGTTTTATTCAGGAATCTCCTCAGTTACAGCAGAAATGATGGGCCAAATTCTGCTATCAGTTACACCAGTGTGAGTTGTGCAAGAACTAGCAGAATTTGTCCCATTGTTTCTGTGAATGAGTTGAGAAATTAGATTGTAAAGCAGACAAAGCAGGATTTAATAAATATATGTGTTCATTTTCTAATGTTTTGTTTCAGATAATTACCATAAATTTGTTATGGTGGATCATTTAGTGGGTCAGACAGACTTTCAGCATGTGTGTATGCTGCTTCTGGTTTTTGAGAAGTTTATTGCAGGTTAGTTGTATATTTTAGCTGGCTATCTGGTTGAATACTAGCGGTAATGTCATAGCAGTTTTTGGAACTGGATTAAAGACTGCCTTATTTTTCCGAAATTCCTCTAGAAACTTATTTTTTCTCCTTTTAGGAGTTTTCTGGCAATGGATAAATGTGCCTACTTGTCTTGGAAATCATAGCAATAGTGGCTTCTAGGTTTTGGAATGGGTCTCAGATGGACTATGATGGGGTCCCCAAGGTGCAACCTGGACTGTGCTACTGCTGAGCCCTCTGTCACAGCAGCCTAGGATATCCCTCTTACACTGTGATGCTGTGTCAAACCATAAACCTCTGCCAGGTTCTACACTTATACAGACATCGACAGGCAGAGACACACCCAACTGTTAATACATGAATGCTTTTCCCAGACACTCATGAACCAACAATAGAGAGGCTTCAGTCAATTTTCCCCACTTCCCCAGCCTTGCACCCCATCTTGTACTGGTCAGAAGCCTGACCAGTGTAAGTTCATTAAGTTCACCCCTCCTTCGATTCAGAGGGAACACACACTAGCCTTTGTAAACTGAGCTGAGATTTCCCAAGCACTTCAACCAAAACACACTATTTTAGATAAAATATAAAACAGATTTATTTACAGAAAGATAGATTTTAAGTGATTATAAGTAGCAAGCGTAGATATCAAAGTTGATTACCTAAGAAATAAAAGTGAATTTGCAGTCTGAATTCTACAAACTAAACAGGATTTGAATCAGTGTCTCATCCTAATAGAGGGTATAAATGGGTCACAGATCCTCAATATACAAGTTGGGACTCTTTTCCCGCCTGAGATCACCCTCCCACAGTTCAAAGTCTTTGTCCTCCACACGTTTCCAGGTATTGAGTTGTGAGGGGAGTGAGGCCAAGTGATGATGTCACTTCTCCTTTTTATAGTTTCCTCCAGCTTGCCAGAAAGATCTTTTGTTATGATGTGGGGAACAAGCAGTCTCCATTGTATACGTTTTCCAGGGTAGTGGATCTTTCCTTGATGGGTGTTGATCAGCCCTTAACTGCTGTCTGGCTACTCCATTGTTGTACGTGTAAAGCTGGTTGTGGGTGTTCCCAACTTCACAGCATATTTCAGTAACGTACACATAGCAAAACTTCATAACTTCACATACCATGATAGCACAAAAAATCCAACAGGATATTAATGTTCAACAGATCAAGACTTTTACAATGATGAAGGAATACTTTGTACAAAACATATGATAATCATATCACAGTGATGAATATGGGGGTTCCAAGGCGCTACTTGGTACAGAGTGTCACATGCAATAACATCTTTTGATTGTAAGACATCCAGTTCAGTTCACACGTTAAGAGACACTGTATGCAAAGAGAACAAATAAAAAGCATAGTCTTATTGATAACTCTTTTAAGAAAGATTAGAATTCAAAATGACCTTGACAAATTGAAGAATTGGTCTGAAATCAGCAAGATGAAATTCTATAAAGACAAGTACAAAGTACTTCACTTAGGAAGACAAAATCAGATGCACAATTGCAGACTGAGGAATAATTGACTAGGTGGTAGTACTGGTAGGTGAAGGTTATAGTGGATCACAAACTGAATCTGATTCAACAATGTGATGCAGTTGCAAAAAAGGCTAATATTCCAATGTGTATTTACAGGAGTACCGTATGTAAGACATGGGCGGTAACTGTCTCACTCTACTTGGCACTGGTGAGGCCTGGGCTGGAATACTGTGTCCAATTCTGGGCACCACACTTTAGGAAAGATGTGGACAAACTGGAAAGAGTGGTGAGGAGAGCAACAAAAATCATAAAAAGTTTAGAAAACTTGACCTTTGAGGAAGATTAAAGAAATTTGGCATGTTTAGTCTTAAGAGAAAACTAAGGGCCTTGAAATATGTTTTGGGCTGTTTTAAAGAGGACTGTGATCAATTGTTCATGTCCATTAAAGGTAGGACAAGAAGTAATGGGCTTAATCTGCAGCAAGAGAGATTTAGATTATATATTAGGAAAAACTTCCGAACAATAAGGGTCATTAAGCTCTGGAACAGGCTTCTAAGAAAGGAAGTTATGGAATCTTTAGCAACAGGTTGGGCAAACGCCTTTCAGGGATGGTCTAGATTTACTTGGTCCTGCCTCAGCACAGGGGACTGTACTTGATGACTTCTCAAGGTCACTTCCAGCCCTACATTTCTGTGATTCTGTAAGGTCAACAATATGAAGATTTTGTGCTTGGCATGATTTTCTACTTCTGATATTTCCTCTAGAAAACGGAACTTATTATGTAGGATTTGCAGCATATTTTCCATCATGTTGTGGTCTCTTCCTGACTAGTGATTCATGGCTCAGTGTCATCTAATTAGTTTAAGAAAATATCCACTTGGGAGGTATCTGTGGAGTGTTATAAAGTTGTCTAAAATGCCTCAAATTTAGGGTCTATAACACTGGTTGAGAATTTTGTGTTGTCTTTTGATTTTTACTTCCCATTTCATTTTACTTTAATTTAGAAGCTTGTTTGCCATCTTGAGATGCTTTAATTGGTGGCCTTTTTTTCACTCCCTGTTTTGGGGTTTTAGTGATGTTTTGATTCCCTTTGATAGATGTCACAGAAAGAGAGGGTTGGGAAGAGAGAGGGAGAGTAAATGTAGTAAATAGAGCAGAATTTGCTTGGAGCTGAGTTGCATCATGTAATCCCCTTCCCACACCAGTTCAGACTTTGGAGTATTCCAAAGTTTTTTGGGAAGATACACAAAGATCAATAAGATCCATAATCTTGCTTAGGTATCTGTGGCATACCAATCTAGACTAGTACAATCTAGACTAGTGAGTATCTGTGTCACACCTGCCCTCCAACATGGGGTGCCCTTTACAATGCCTTGCTGCTCTAGCTTTAGTCTGGACTGCTCACAAACCGCCTCCAGTATGCAAGTCATTCCCACCTATATCTGCAGCCAGACAGACACACCCAAAGGAGGTGTGCACGAGTGCTGGTTAAATCCCTGAGCTGAATCCCCCCCCACAGAGCTGATTTCAGTAGGTATCTATAGCTGGGTGTGGCCTAACCTGTGTGTGTGCCAGAGAAGGCTTGAGGGCTTGACACTGCAACGACAGGGTGAGGAAGCCTAGGTTGGTGGAACCGGTAGTGGAGCAGGCAGGCTCAGTGGGACCCCAGCACATCAGGTGGCATCCTGGATGGGGGGTCCAACCTGTCACATTCACATACACATTTGCCACACATATTTTATCAGGACAATAATGAGTAGCATATTATGAGTTTTCAGATGGTACCTCACAAAGCATACTTTGTACAAAGTTTATTACAACTGTGTGTAGGGTGTGGACACAGGGGTACACTCTCGCATAGCACCGAATATGCAAAAATCAATTTAACTGTGTCTTGCTTCCTGAGCAGTTTCTGAAATGGCTTTAGTAATTATGGATCAAGTAAAGAACAACCTTAATGATACAATTACCCATTGTTTCCATTTAACAATAAATATTGTTTTTCATTCTTTAATAATATTCATTCTTATTTTGTTTGAAAAGTCAATAAATATAATTATGCATGCAGAAAGCAGAATAATTTATTCTTTAATATATCTTTTCTTTGTAGTATGTTATGATTTATTTTTGTGATAATGTTCACCCCAACCTTTGTGAACAAATGGAAAATTAGAATTTTTTCACAGCACTGATTAAATTAAAGTAAATTAAATATTAATTCCCAGTTTTAGGGCCCAATTATCTCCTATCTGATGCATGCAACACATTCGATTAAGGATTACTGGCCAATCCTTTAAAAAGATTAAGTGAGTTACACACAAAACTCTTTGCTGCCATCACAACGTGAGGGATAAAGGGTGCAGATGGCTTGCTCACTTTTTAGTAACTCTCTAGAAAACATCAGCATATCTTTTAAAAAGGAAGACATAGGTCCAAAGCCTGCTGAATTCAATAAGAGTCTTTTCACTGACTTCACTGGGCTTTGGATCAGACTCCACATCTCCTTCTCAACACTTCCTCCTCCAAGGGCACCACAAGAGAGCTATGTTTGCCTTATTGAGCTTTAGCCTGCCCCGTCCACTTTGCCTATGTGGCACCACAGCTGGTAACAGTGGATTTAGACTGCAGGATGGACCAGTGTCACAGTGATTTAAGAATAGTTTGTAATATGGCTGTCATGGTGAGCAGCAATAGGTATATATTGGAAGTTATATGCAATAAGATGTATGTCATTTGGTGCTCCAGTGTATTCCACTAAATGCGGAAACAGTTTCCATTTTTTGTGTCTTGGAATAGGTAAGGTATCAAAGATAAAGGAAAAATCTTAGCCCCATTGATTCATTTGCAAAACTCTAATTGACTTTAGCAGTGCCAGGATTTCACCCATGGTTCTTGTTCATTTACTACTTTTTGATTGAATGCAGCTATACACTGCATTTCCAATTACTTGTTTGTCAATAGGTACACCATTCCAGACCTAAAAGGCATTCCCAGCTACATCAGAAGTAATACTGTATTATTGTGTAGCACTATTAGACATTGTTGTATGTTTTTTGGTGTAACTTACTCATTTTGTGAGAGAACTGGCTATTGGACATTTTATCAATTGTGTTCCATGCATGTGACAGGAGAATTGTTGCTACTGACATCTGTCACAAACTTTGTGCTATGGCTCAGAGAGAGCTTTCACATCTGAGCCAAATCTCCTGTGTGCTAGTTCTTAGAAGCCATAAATATGAGTGCTGTTACCTCTGTCAAAGTTGTCTTTTCTTCTTATGGAACTTCTAGACCCAGGGATTTGATGCGAGAATACGGTACAGTTCACATGCTCTTGTTTCGGTCAGCTTTTGGATCATCTTTTCTCCTTATACACATTTTTTACTCCAAAGATGACAATCTCACCTGTCATATAGCAGAAAAGTTTCTCTCTCTCTCTCTCTCTCTCTCTCTCTGTGTTTTATTATTTTCTGTACAAGTTTTAAAGTGACATAATAAAGCATAGTTATTTTTAAAAATGAGGGCCAAATTTTGTCCTCAGTTAAATCCATGCAACTACATATGTGTGGATAGACAAACCATTCTATGTACCAAGTCCAGTAGTGCTACATAGTAATATGTCCAATAGATACACACATGTAACCCTATTGATATAAATGATATTATCCTCACTGACAACCATCCAGCCATTCTGATATGAACGGGATTCCATGGGTGTAAATGCAGGAAGCATTTGACCTCGTGTCTGTTTTGTAAAGATAGACTGATGTATATGCAGTAGTTTATTTCTTAAGTAGCATTCTAATCAGAGATTTTATTTTTAAGATTGCATCTAAATCCTTGTTTTAGAGAAGATATTTTATGATTCTTTTGAACAGTGGATGTTAAGATTAATAGTTTTAAGCAAACATTTGACACATCCAAGAAAATGGACAACTCTTAATGATTATAACGTTTAAAAGCGTTAGTAGGCTTGTTGCTTGTGTTTTAGAACTTATGCTGTTCAAATTAAATTAAAAAAGGATTTTATCAGAATAAAAGCCTCACCAACTGGTATTTCTTAGTGTTTAGAATTAAAGTGACCTTCACAAGCTAATACATCAATGTAAAAGAAAAGCCAAGTTTGCCTTTTAGAGTTCTTTAACAGAAAGAATTATTCTGATTGTAACAAAGACATCCATAAATCTATGCACATATATATTGATCTTTGCTTCCTCTTAAAAATGACTCTGTCCCAGTAAGTTGGCATATTTCATAAACAAACCAACAAATTATTGATCCATCATATACTCTAAAAGTCCTGTGAAGAATCTAGGTTGCTTTTAAGTTCCTGGTGTACCTAAGGGAATGAGAAACTATCAAATGAAAAATAGATATTTAAAAAGGAGCACACATAACAGAAGATATACAGCTGCCTCTACTTCTATTTAACCTTCCACTGTAATTCAATCTTTGTAGATCATATCTGTGTTGTATGTACTAATAGTATATGTAGCACATTAATATGCTTCCTTGCAACAATGGTGAGTAATTAGGTTAGTTACAGATAATTTCTTGGTGGAAAATGCTCATGTAGCACATTTTTTCTTAAACAGCAAGTCTGCCCAATTCAAACCTTTGTCTAGCACACTATATCCCAGATGAGTACAAGCTGAAAACAAGAGTATTTTCTGTTTGGTTTGGCATACTTAAAGAAAATAAAATGGTGTGAAGTCAATTACTTTGGTGGTTAACAAACTATCATGTATTAGTATCAAATTCATGTTTGCTACCAAGAAGTGTGAGAGACAGGTAGTTATTCAGTTCTCCAACCTTTCTTTCTACCCATACTTCCTAACTATCTAGCAGACTAGCCAACACAGATTCCTGGGGCTTCACCTGAACTTCTTCCTCTGTGAACCTCCAGAGGTGCACAATACCCCCACAGGGAAAGGACAAGGCCATGGTTGGGCTCCCATTTCTACACTGATCCCACAGACTTCCCATTATTTCCCCCTGAGGGACAGTGCTACCTCAGCTTCTAATTGGAGCTATTCCTTAAAAGCACAATCTAGCCTGCTAGTTGCAGTTGCAATATATTACAAGTGCAAAAACAGGCCTCCATTTGAAGCGTCGTGGAAAATTAGGACAGTGACTGCAAATGTTGCCATCTTTTAAACACATTTTTCTGGTTTTCTGACAAAAGCTGCCTTGAACTTATTGCAGAAATGGCATCAGTGAAAAAGGATATATAGTTTTGCATTTCTGAGAACACCAATGTTTTATCGAGTGGATCTCGCTGAAAAAAAAATCCCATATAATTTTCAGGCCATATTTCACACAGTGTTTTCACACAGTCTCTGGGAATTGTGATTGCTCTCCTTTTGCTCACATTATTATATCGATTTTGTCTGCATTTAAAATGCCTTTGAATGGGATTCCTCTAAAAGCATATGAAATATAATGCATGTTGTGACTGTTTGCATAGTCATCTAACAACTCTCACTATCGATCCTCAGCAATTCATTAATAAATACTCTATAACCAGTTTTTATCACATCTTAACACACTCTTCAGAAGCCACACTCTTCCTAACATTGTCTGCACTCCTCTTGTTGATGGTACAAGCACACTTGAACTGCATTCCTGAAAATTTGCCATCATTCTTCTCCTTTTTGTAGTACCTGAAAAACAATGTTCTTAAGTGCTGACTTTTTCTTAGTTTCTGTAGCTCTCATCTCCCACTTCTCTATTGTTTTAGTGGGCATTTTGTCTCTCCCTGGAGCATCCATTCAGAATTTGATCTCCTAGTGGTTAATCTCATTATAGATAATCCCATGTACTAAAATCCTTCTAACAGGATAATCTTGTGAACAGCTCTCCCTCTGCTGCCTCCCCACCATTCTTTCGATGATGATCCATTTTGTAAATGGATCTCACCTTTATATACATATTTCACTACTCAGAGTAATGAGGTTTCACTAAAAGTGCTAGCCTGATCCTTTGCATCCAATCTAAATTCTTCATCACAGAGTTGAGAGCAAGGCAGGTATTTTAAATATCAGGGATAGGCATGAAAGGGAACTTAATGGCTGAAAACTAGATTAATAGTCATGTATAGGTGGCAAAAGAAAGAATATGCCCCTGAAAAATTTTAATATTCTACTAGCAGGGACATCATTCAGATAGAGGAAACAAACAAACAAATACTAGAGCTTCAAGAGACATAAAAGGCCTCTGAACCCATGCTGAAAATTGTCCCTTCCTACTGAAATCTGAAACCTATTAGTCAGTTTATTAACAGCTTTTGGCTTCAAAACTATTCCAGAAGAGTGATTAAGATAGCAGTTTTACTGGAAGTTAAATATATGCCAAATCTAAATGCCATCTATAAATCTATAATTATATCTATAGATATAAGTCTTATACACACAAAGTTGCTAACTTATTAGGTGGCAGAACTTGGTTTTGTTTTAATTCAACTGATAATGTCAGAGTTGGGCAAACTTTTTGGCCTGAGGGCCACATCTGGGAATAGAAATTGTATGGCAGGCCATGAAATCTCACAAAATTGGGGCTGGGGTGTGGGAGGGGGTGAGGGCTCTGGTTTGGGGCTGGGGATTAGGGGTTTGGGGTGCAGGGCAGTGCTCTGGGATGGGGCCGAGGGGTTTGGAGGGTGGGAGGGGGATCAGGGCTGGGGCAGAGTTTTGGGGTAACAGGGGAGGCTCAGGGGTTCAGGCTCCAGGTGACACTTACCTCAAGTGGCTCCCGGAAGCAGTGGCATGTCCTTCTCCACCTCCTACGTGGAGGCACTGCCAGGCAGCTCTGCACACTACCCTGTCTGCAGGCATTGCCTCTGCAGATCCCATTGGCCCACACTTCCTGGCCAATGGGCGCTGTGGGGCTGGCGCTTGGGGTGGAGGAGCATGCAGAGCGGAGCTCCCTGGCTGCCCCTACATGTAGGAGCCGGAGTGGGGCCATGCTGCTGCTTCTGGGAGCTGCGTGGAGCAGCCCCCGATCCTGCTCCCTGGCTGGAGTGCTCAAGGGCTGAATTAAAATGGACGGCAGGCAAGATCTGGCCCATGGGCTGTAGTTTGCCCACCCCTGGATAATGTCAATATTCATTCGTAAGGTTTTCTAATTTTTTCAGTTTGAATTTTCAGTTGCGCAAAATTATGGGTTTTAAGCATTTTGTGTGATTTTTATTAATTTAAATTTTCACAGTTGTTGGAAATTATGGGGGGAGTAGACAATGGGGGGTCAGATAATTATTTAATGACAATAGATTTTAAGATTAAAAATGTTTAAGCTTTGTAACCATTAACATTTTTTACAGGAAGATTGACATTTTTTAAATCAAGACTGGATATTTTTCTAAAAGATATACTGGAGGAAGTATTTTGGGGAAGGTCTATGGTCTGTAATATACAGGAGGTCAGACTAGATTATCACAATGGTCACTTGTGGCTTTAGAGTCTATGAATCAATTAACATAAAACACAAATTGTCATCATCACATGCCAAAATATACAAAGTAAATATCCCTAAATCAAATTCTAAATTCTCAAGAAGCACTTTTCTGACTTTGCCTATCTGTACATTTAGATTATTATTGATGGAAATATTTTCCCTTGGTTTGTGCATGCACAGTGAAATTGATGTTTACTGACATTTACCAATAACAATCTAATCCTCAGAAGCCTACATATCATCTACCATATATAATAACTCTTATATAAAAAAAATGAAAAGAACATTGCAGTAAAATGTTTTAAGCATGATAATGACTGGAAATGATTAGTTAAGCTCATTTACAGAAGTGTATTATCCTAATCATTCAAATATTATGTTAATGACATGAAATTTAACCTACACATTCCCATAAAAACCTTTACTCTGACTTACAATACATACACACAATCTTTTTCAACATATGCTTTATTAATATATCTTGGATTACTAATGTGTAGTTAGCAATGCACATGAAACTATGAGTTAAGAGCGCTGTGGTTCTGAGTCCTCACATCTTTATTGGCTATCCAGATTTTAGCTACCATCTGTTTACTCATGCAAACTTTATAAAGCAGAGACAAGTTTACCAAAGAATAAGGCCATAATTTATAAATAAACCTTTAATTACTTTTAACTCGATCATATCCTAGATTTTACTGGTACAGTATTTAATAGTGCTGATAAAATACTTGAAAAAATCTTCTTCCCATGAATTATTCAACTAATATTGCCATTATACATTAAATTATTTATTACATTAATAGTATTCAGCCATATATGGAACTGGTCAAATGCTACCGAAGAACTATTTGTTGAATAATTATTTTGACGAATAACAGCATATTGGAATAATGCATTTGACAAAGAATACTTGACCAGCATCATTTGACTGTAAAATTTGAATTTCTACAATCAAGCTGATCAAGAATAGTTAGAAACTCTAGACTGGATTCACAAGGGTAATGTAGGTGCTTAGTTGCCACTTTAGGTGCCTAAGTGCAATATGTAGGTGACACTGGAATTCACAACCGCCCTGCTCAGCTGCCGCCTAACCCTCTAAGTTCCTAAAATGCCTGGGTGCCTACATTTTCACTGAGAATGTCCCCTAAATACCCACGTTTCTGCTGCTGGACATGTGCACAGCCACCTGAGTCCTGACACCACCAAACAGCATGACACCTAGCTCACAGTGGAATTCTCAACTAGGCATTCCCTTGCCTATTTTTCTTGTGGGTCCCGACTGGGTATGTGATCAGAGGCCACCTCAGGACAATCTACTAGATTGGGCCCTACCCAAAACACAGCTAAGGAGGAGGGTGGTGCCCTCCTAGCAACTGTTAGTTAACATTGTTCTCTTGGCTAGAGGAGATGCTAGTTCAAATCCCCACTTTGCTTGAAATAAAAAAGAGAGTTGAGTGCAGGTCTTCTCCATACCAAAATGAGTGTCCCACCCATAGGGTATTCAAGGTCAGGGTTTTCTCAGTCTTTCCTATCCAACTTGGTTCACTTTGTATGAAATGGTTAAATGTTTATTAGGCCAAAGAAAGCAGGAGAATGATTCTATAGAGAAGTACCTAGAGGACTCACCTGACAGATCCAGTGTGGCTCCAATGAACAGTTATATAGTGTATTCAAAGTATAACAGCTTCATCAGGAGAGATTATGAGATACCCTGTGACTTTAGGGTAGAAGACTGGTAAGTCTTTATGGGATAACCTACTCCACTCCCACTCCGTCTTCATCCTGCTTCCTTTTACCTCACACTTCCATTGAAGGGAATGAGAGCTGCTGGGTGCTCAACACTTTTAAAAATAGACTACATATTTAAGTGCCTAAATACAGATTTAAGAGTCTAACTTTAGGCTCCTATTTTTGAAATTCTTGTCCTAAAGTATTTTAAATTAGAACTTATAGACACTTAGGAAAGCTGGCAAATGTTGCCATTTACCTGTTACATTCAGAAATAGTGAAAAGCAGGCATCAAAGGGGGAGAGACTCTCACCAGTCCCTGACCTCTAGATTTAAAAGGGTTCAAACTGTGCGAATTAGCAGGGTTAGTACTGCCCTTTCTAAATAGTAAATGAGCATGGTCTGAGAGAACCTCATGGGTAAAATGAGATTTGCATGACTTAGTCCTTGAGCTCACAGCTTTGAGCTTCATTCACGAAATATATTGTATACAAATGAACTAAACTTCAGTATTCAAAGCAGCATCAGAGTTAATTAATCCAAGTCAATTCAAATTCTGATTTTTTTTTCACTATTCAATAGCCTATCTTATTTAACTCAGCGGTTCAGGCAAGTAGCAAGACACAATACTCCAGCATGTACTTTAGTCAAACGTGTATGATCTATGTGCCATGGCTTCCCCCCGCTGGTATGGGTTTTGATTCTGCATTATGTTGCATGTAGGCGCAGGCAGCAGTACACCTGTTTGCTACACAAAACAAGATCTGGGCCATAGTCAGTGACCCTCATGTGTATTTAGTGACTGACTGGCGCTGTCACTCATTACAGTAATACCAGGAGTCATTTATGTCTGGGAACTGGTGGTTATGTGTAAGAGGAATTTTTAAATTTCAGATTACTATGTAGTTGCTCTTAAACATTTTTAATGTACTTGCTGGTTAAAAAAAGCAGTGTAAAAATAGCTTCTGCTTGCTGAATCTTCCAGTTTCAAACATTTGCCTTTTTTTCTGAGTAAGCCCATGTAGAGTGAAGTAAGGTGTTTAGAATCTGAGAAATATCTCTATTTCTCATGTAAATTTTAAATGCCTTAGTATTTGTGCAGAAGTGAAAGTCTCCATTATTGCTTACCCTGTTAACTGTTTTAAGATCAGTTATAGTTTATTTCTATTATCATCTCCTCTCAGCTGCAAAATCCTGTTATTATCTCAGGTTTCAAAGGATAAATATAGAAATAATTTTTAAAAAAAGCCTATAACTTTTAATCTCTGCTGTTTATTATCTAAGAGAAAATCCCCAAAGTTGCAAAGCACAAAGCCCTTAAAATCTCCTTCTTCCTTGGATTAAAACAGCATAACTGTAACTGCAGCCATGAGGTAGAAGCTTTATGGATGGAAAGCTGGCTTAGGAGCCTGCTCGAGTCTGACCGAATTATCTACAATATATTCTTGATTTTCTGTAGATAGTATTCAAAAGCTGGAGGCCAATTAATTTTTATTCTGCGTACAATCCAGCATATTTGTGTGGCTCCTTTACTTACTCAGGAATGGAGAATAGTATATTTCAATATAATAGCATAACATCACTGAGATAGTATAGGTTAGTAAAATAATAAAGCTTACTATACCACACCTACATACTGTGATGGCTGGGGCACAAAAATCCATAGGGAGATACATAATATTTGAAGTACAATAGTAGGTGGAGGAAGGATAGCTCAGTGGCTTGAGCATTGGCCTCCTTAACCCAGGGTTGTGAGTTTAATCCTTAAGGGGACCACTTAGAGATATGGGGGCAAAAAACCATCTGCGGGTTGGCCTGGCTTTGAGCAGGGGGTTGGACTAGATGACCTCCTGAGGTCCCTTCCAACCCTGATCTTCTATGATATAGATGAGAGATTGTTCTTTGTAACATTCTATTGTTGTCCCTTCAGGATAATGTTACATAACTACAATGCCTGAGCCTTCTAGTAAGGAGGAAGTTGGGGCCAAGGGCTGAGCCACTGGCCTAGGAGTCAAGTTATGTTCCTGGCTCTGCTGCTGTTCTCCTGTGTGAGGTTGGGTAGGTCACTTCACCACTCCATGCCTCAGTTTCCTTGCCTGTAAAATGGGAATAATGACACCAATCTTCCTTTTGGCTATACTTTCCTACAAGCTAGGGCTATGATTCCCCTGCTTGTGTACACGTATCCATGCTAGCTCGATGAGAGATAGCATGAGTATAATAGCAGTGTAACTGCATATTTGGCAGTGGAGGCATGGCTGAGCCATGGTGAGTATGTACCCACCAGTTTCAGGCACATTTGTGCTTGGCACAGCTCATCCATCCCACCACTGCTGCTATCAGTGCTACCGTGGCTACACTGTTAATTGTACTCACATTATTTCAGTTAGAGCTACTGCAAGTACTTCTACAGGAACTTGGAATCACACCCCTAGCTCATGGTGTAGACATAGCCAAAAGGAGGGTAGGTACGTAGTGTAGATGTAACATAAGATTGCTTTGACATGTATGAATAAAAAGTGCTGTCGAAGAGCTAAGTCGTATTGTTTGCACCCCATCCTCATTATATCTGTCTCTATTGTAAAGTACAGGTCCCTAGCAGAAGTCTTACCCTGCAACCAATTAAGCCAAGCCTCCGTTTCCATGCACTTGCCCTGCTGCCTGAATGATCATAGTGAAACACTGCTCTAGACAACACATCTAGTGCTACTGGCAGGAGAGACCTCTGTCCTTTGTAGAATGAAAGAGTTGGGAGAGGAAGAAAAAATCTTCATGTTGTTAAGGGGAGGAAAGAAGAATAGAACTGAGGGCATAAGCAGAATTAAAAAAAGGGAAAAATAGGAAAGGAGGCACCAGGACAAGTAGAAAATAAGACGAACAGAAAATAAAGAGTGGGATTTTGCAAAGTGCTCCTCATTTGTCTAATTCTGCTCACTCAGAGGTGTATTTTGGAAAACTGTTTTAAAGAAGTATCTGTTTCATATTAGGCACTTCATACTTTGCCCTCTGTGCTAATGTTAGAATGTCCATCCCTCTGTTGTATGCTGTGAGTAATCATGGTGGCATCATGGAGTTCAGTTAGCACGCCCTGCCCTCTGCATATGCATTGTTTCTGCCAGGACACCAACTCTCAACATTAGTATCAGGACATTCTTTCTGGAGTGGTGGGGTTGTGAGGAGCTGTGTGGGGCTGATGTACTTTACACACAGCAGTGAGCAGTTCACTTCAAATGCAGACTAAGCTTTTATGGGTTGCTTGTTGTTGACTTCTCTATCTAAACCATACTGACTTTTCTAGTTTGTTTGTTTTTTGTTATGCTAAAGAACGCATAAAAATAAAACAGGGAATGGAAGCTACCAATAAAATACAAAAATCCCCCTCCTCCCGCCAAGAATTGTAAAAGTTTGCCTGGTTACTCTTTGTAAAATGCTGCAGCACTAATTCCTCTACCTGGCCTAGCACTGTGAGACTTGTTGCTAGTGCCATGGCTGATGTACTGGCTGCAGGCACTGTGATTGCACAACTAATAGGCGGTATTTCTTTGTTTATTTTTCATTTTATAAAGGACCCATCAAAAGTCCCTAGGTATTGTACAAAGAATAAAAACAATTCAGCAAACAATAAAGCCTCTTATTCCATTGCAAAACAATAACCCTTGTGGGGAAAACTCACCCCTTAAAGCAAAAACAACAGAAAGGAAATGGGCAGTGAACAGATTTAAACTTCAGCCAGACACCAAGGGATGAGAAACCCACAGATGTAAGCTGTTTACCAGAAGACTTTAGCCCAGCTCCACACGTTCAAATCTAGTGATAAATGTAATACGGTGCATACTGAGTAAATGGACCAGTGACCGACAGCCTACTCTTTATTGAGATATCACATATAGATCAATGTTATTGAGAGACAGAGAATTATGGGAACTTCAAGGCTATTATCGAAAAAGAATTAAAGACTGATGTTGGAATACTGAATATAGGTTTGGTGTCCATATTAAAGAAAGATGTTGAAAAATTGGAAAGGGTGCATAAGAGCCACATAAATGACTTAAAGGCTGGAGAAAATGTCTTACTGTGAGCTATGAAATGAGCTCAATCTGCATAGTGTATCAGAAGGACGACTGAGGTGACTTAGTTACATTGTATAAGTGCTTGACAGGGAAAAAAAACTGGGTACTAAACAGCTCTTAAGTGGAGAAAGGCATAATGAGAACCAATGGCTAGACACTGACAGGCCAATTCAAATTTGTAACATGGCACAAATCTCTAATGCTACGTCTACACTTAGGGCAGCATGTAGAGTATAGGCTCTACTCATGTAGCTACATAACACGATGAAAAGCAGACTGTGTCCACACTTGTCACTAGAGTGTGTAACTGCACACCACAAAGACAGGCTTCAGCAATGGGGAGGAAACAGAGAAAGGCTCCAGCAGTGGAGAGGTGCCAGAGCCTTTCCCTGCTGCATCCCCACTGCTGGAGTCTTTCCTTGCTGCCAGAGCCTTTCTCTGTGGCAGCAAAAGACTCTGGCAAGAGACAGGCAGCTATTTTTAGCAGTGTGGAGTGGGAGGCATTGCATGGGCATGTAGAGAGCTGTATATAGTTTACATATCCTGGGTGTTCAGGCATTTAGCACACTCTACTTTATTCTACTCACCTAAGCCACACCTCACTGTCTACACTGCTACTTACACCTGTGCTAGCTGGGCAGTCTGTGTGCCACACACTGTTATAAGTTTAGATGCACTTTAACAATGAGAGTGATTAACCACTGGAACAAACTACCAAGGGAAGTGATGGATTCTCCACCTCTTGGTGCCTTCAGATCAAGACTGGATGCCTTTCTAAAAGATATGCTGTAGTCAAATAAAATGTATTGGTCTCAATACAGGGATAATGGTGAAATTTAATGTGTTTTGATATACAGGAGATCAGATTAGATGATCTAGTAGTCTCTTCTGGCCATAAAATCTATGCATTGTCTGACACATCAGTGAAAAACAGTCAATAGCTATCTGGCGAGAGTCTGGGCTAACAAGCAAACCAACTTTAATCTGAACAAAGGGTGTATAGAAAAAGGTTATACCTTATGAGCTGACCATTATGCAGAACCAAAGAAGATTTGGACAGGCTAGATTCCAAGAGGAGATATTGGAAATATAACAATCGTTCTTAGAAGAAGGGCTTTCACAATTGCTCTTTAACCAGGAAAAGGACAAGAACAAACTCTTCCCAAGAGATGGCATCTGAATAAATATTCTTGAAGTTGTATATCCACAGCAAAGAGTTCATGGATACTATAATAATACAGGTTTAATCTTGACCATTTCAAAGTAACTGGGCTTATAACTGACAGGTCTGTAAAAAAAAGAATGACTGCCACAAAGATAGGCAAGATAATTTGAGAGAATAAAACACAATGTGTTGGCAAGAGAGAAAGTGGCCCTAATTTTATGATTTGGAGGAAATGTCAAAATCAGAAATTCTAAAGACGTTTTCCCTTATTTTCCCTTCTGTAACTTCACAGGTTTAGACATACTAAAAGAAAAAAAATGCAATCCAAAGAAGCTATGGGAATGATCCTGTTTCCTTTAAAGCATATGGCAAAAGATTTCTTGATGCCAAATGGAAGCAAGATTGGACCTGCTATGGTAGATTAAACAATTATGAGAGTCAGGTAAGTGAAGCCTATATTAAAGGCTAAAGCATTCTAATACTGCAGTGTTAAGTGCCAGATCACAACCATTCCCTGTGCGTATGTGTAAGGGTAGAAGATGCAAGGTGTGTCGTGGGCAGAGAAGCTACTCCTTATCAATGCACTTTGGGGACAACTGGCAAGCAGCACCACAGCATGACTATCAAACCAATATTCAGGGAACTGGACAAAGCAGGGGAAACTGAAGATAAGTGTTACACATAGAGGGTGTTGGAACGAATACTAAGATGTAAGAAATGGTTAGCTTGGGCAGATGGCAATTATACCTCATGGAGATCCATTGATAGGGTCTGCTTGTTGCAAGTACATTCAGCCCTTAACTTTCATGAGCACTAAAATCCACCAAAGTTTTGATATTATCTTTGTTAGACTTCAACAGTCTTTGAGGAAAGGAATTCTTTTTAGTACTGTAGCTCTTAGTAAAGTGATAAAGCAGAAATGTTCAAACAGCTTTAAGTACCCGTCTCAAGAGTGCCAAGCTTAAACCAGCATTTAATCTCTCCTGTGCTGAGACTAGAAGTCTGGGAAAGATGGGTGTAAAGCAAAGGACTGTAAAGACTCGTGGAAAAGGAAAAATTGGTGAATTTGGGCTTTTGTTCATTTTTTGAAAAGACTAAAGTATTATATTCCTCCAGTGCATCTGCACAAGATAATTCAAGTATTTTAGGACTGTAAAAGTATTCAAATAGCTGCAAAATATGAAAAAAGTGAATTCATAAAATTCAAAGAAAATAACAACAAGAAATGCTAGTAGCACTCAGGGGAACAAAGCATTTAGGGGAATGTTACAGAGTGAAGAGCACAACTCTTGTCTTTGTTAAACAAAATGTCAACTGCAACTTCCCTTTCCTCTCTCCTTGCACTGGTGTTCAGGGGAATTGATGTCACATTTGCTTGGGAGCCAGAAGCAGTCTTGGAGAAAGTAGGAATTTGCACTCAGGAGTCATATATTTGGCTCAACCCCAAATTCGTGAGTTTTTCCTATTTTCTTTCTGATTATAATGAGTTAAATACACTAACCAAAACACTGTCTCCAGGGGAAAAGAACCTCCTAGCCACAGCTGTTCTTATTCCCTTTCTGCTGAGTTACTCCACAGTTTACCTGAGTCATAGCATCATAACAGATCAGAATTGTACCTCTATTTAGATGTTATGAAAAAAGGTATAGCATTAGTGTCATTAAGATAAGTACTCCCACAGCGTGGCAATGGGAATTTAGATTTTCCCAAATGCATCCAAAGACTTTGAGATCATCCAGATTCTTCAAACCTTTAGTGTGTTAATGCTGAAAAGAAAAGAAAGCCACTTGTCCGTTCGCATGTTTACCCTTTCAAATCATTATAAATGAGCAATTCAAAAGAATAACGTGCTATCATTTTTTTCAAATAGTCACAGTTTACAGGTTTGGGACCAAATTTACCCTTGGTATAACACCACTGCATTGGTGTAAATGTCATTCCAGTAGTGACTGGGGACTAAAAATCCAGAGGGACCTGCAAGAGCTGTTGCTATCGTAGAGGAAAGAGATGCCCTATGAGAAATGGCCCTCCCTCTGTTTCTGATTGGCCTATTTGGGGGAAGGGTAGAGAGGTATCAAAAGATTTTGAGGGGAGCGTGAGGGGAAAGAGAAGGCCAGCAGAAGCTGGGGAAAGATGTCAATACTCTACCTTCACTACAGAAAGTTTATACTGATGCTGGGGAGCAGGTACAGTGGTTGGCAGCTCCTATGAAGCCAGACACCCTTGCAATTGTCTGCCTGCTGCCCCTTGGTCTTCTTCTGTTGTAGCTGCTAGAGTAACTGGCCACATGTGGTCCATACCTGGGAAGGCAGCTGCCACAGCAGCTGGAGAAGCAGCATCTTTTACTGATAGCCAATGTAAGTGGGCAGAGGAAACCTGGGTGTGGGTGAAGAGAGTGGTACAGCCTCAAATAAAAATGTGGAAGGGCACTAATGAAAGAATTGTGTGCAGGGATTGATAAAGAGAGGGGCAGTTACCAGAGACTGGGGAAGGAAAGTATGGCAGAGATTAGAATGGCCATTTTGGATGCAAGGCCAAATGGTCAGGGCAACTGCTTGGAACTACATCTCCATTGAAGCCACCAGAGTTACATGAGGGATGATGAATTTGGGCCTTTATATTTATATGAGAGATACACATGATAATAACCTTCACCAGCTAACAAGAACATTTTTTTCATAATATCTATATTAGAGTTAAATTTTTTAAAGGGGTGCACAGTCCCAGGAGGCAGCAAGCACCGTCAGTTCCCACTAACTGCACTGGGATTGCATGACAGCCCCAAGTGTAGAAATAATTAATTATTTTTTGTCAAGGTCCTGAGAAAACAAGCAAACAAACAAGATTTTAGGGTCCATTTAAAAACAGCTGGCAGTCTGGATTTGACCAGCAGTCTGTCTATTGACTACCCTTGCCCTAGTGTGTGCTAACTTACCTGCTGTAAAAAATAGTTTCCTTCTTTGAAGAATGGCAGTGAGAGCAGGTACCCAGGGCAGATTTTCTGCTCAGGGTGATAATGTTAACATTCATCTTTCCTTCTCTTTGCCATCGTGGTTAGGGTCTAGACACCAGAAAGAAGTACCTTCTAAACTCATGAGGCAAGTGGAAATCTTCACTGGAGAAGGATTCTTAAACCTTTATTCACATGTATAGATTACAAACAGCAGAATACATAATACAGTCTGTTCCGCCACCTATTCCTTGTCCATAAGAATCTATGTGTTCCATATACCCTAGGTACTTATGTGGACCCCATTAACATAGCATTTGGTCATCTCACAATCTTTAAGATGTAAGCAGGGTCTGAATGAACTCTCCCCTGGCAGCTAGTTCAGGAGGGGGAGAGACTTTAGGAGCAAACTGTATTTACATGAACACACCTATTCTGCATAGGTATACACAGACAGGAGTTGTGTAGCTCCAAGTGATCAGCTTTGGCTGACGTTGGGTTGCACATCACTTTAGTATGGAATGCAAGGGTAGTGAAATGTTATCAGTATTGTTATCTGCATTGTTTGACTAAAGGGGAGCAGAACTGCGCTGAGCTTGTACAGGGGTTACCCTCAGCTGAAAGGAACTTGCTAAGCCAGGGGCTCAAATGCCAGACCCTTATGATGGCAAGAGAAATAGGGACAGCTGTCCTAGCCAGGAGGCTACTTCCCAGTCACAGCAGAAAGGTAGGTGGTAGGAAAAAGTGACTGATAGCTGATGAACAAGCAGCTAATGAGGCAGCAAGTAGCTAGAGAGGCAGCTAGCCACAGCAAATGCTAAACACAGCCACTGTGAGTGGGGTATGATGAGGGACCAGAGAGGGGGCATAGAAAAGGAACTTTTGGTTGTAGAACTCAAGAACATGAGGCAGAAGACACTGCCCCACACACTCTGGGGCGGGTGTCCTGCTCACAGTTTTATTGATTATGAATCCTGCTTGTGGTGTTTTCCCTAATTAATGTTGGGTGACCTCCTTCTTCTCATTAAATGTTTCTTTTTTATATTCAGACTCTGTACTTGCAAGAGGCAAAGTTTTGTGTCTCAGAGGTGCCCCCAGGTGGTGTGCAATTTTCCCAGGTTACTGAGTGGGGGCTTGACCTGGTTCTGTGTTGAATTTTTGAAGAGGAACCCCTAGATATTGAACCCGGTCCTGGTTGCTACCAGATCCACCTTGCAGAAGGGTTACAAATATATTTATGCAGCACTCTTGTGAGATGCAGAAGTGCTATTATCCCATTTTATAGATGAAGAGCTGAGGCAACTCACCCAAGATCACATGGGAAACCTGTAACAGGGCAAGGAAGTAAACCCAAGTCTGAGACTAGACCAACTGGACCATCTTTCCTAGCTTCCTGGTTAATTGTCCATGCTCCTTAAAATATCCTTCCCTTGCTGCTCATTGTTGACAGTAGCTCTTTACTGCTCAGTCAGTCACATCTAAAGGAAACTGAGACCACCAAAAAAGTCATATCTTCCAGCCTCAAATTCTTAGAAGAGGCAATAAACAGTTTGTACGGTATGGTTACACTGTGCAGTATATTTACTCTCATGCTAACGTATCATACAATGGTACATAGATACACACTATATATATTACAACCTACATAAATGATAAAAGGTATGTAAATCTACTGTTAGTGATGTAGATAATAGCAAGTCTGGAATCATTTAAATGATTTTATCTAAAATCTGTCTTCACCAGTCACAGCAGTGCATGAATAGGGCAGTTATTATTAAATTTGAATAGTAAGAGTTTATCATATTGGTCCCTTTGTAACTGAAATATTCAAAACATTTTTACTAGATTATTTCAAGGAAATTTTACTTCACTTAAGTAAAACTTAAATATTAATTTCTGAATGCTTCTTCTGGCTTTTCTAGTGTATTCTGTTCTTTGATCTTCTTTTGTAACATCATGACAGTCTCATATTTCAATAGAGAAACTGGAACTAAAATATAACATGAAAAAGTCCATAACAGCTCTCTTGCTGTTTATTTCAACAGTCTTAATTAAAGGAAAACCTAATCCTACAACAGACTTGTGATTTGCCTTTTCTTTGAAGCATAATTAGTTTTCATTCACATCCCTTGATAAAGTAAGGGAAAGCTATTGGTGGGTGCATCACTGCTGAGGCGTTCAATTAGTACATCTTTTCTGAAACTTATCTGACAATAAAACCACACACACAACACACACATACTCATACACACGAGAGTAAGCTCTGCATTCACTTTGTCTGCACAGCCATATCTAAGTCTCACTTGGATGCTAGCCAAGGTCTCTAAAAACCCATTAAGGCTATTAGAGAAATTATTTCTCTTCCTTTGTGAGCTGGGTAAATTTCACAGTTATCATTGCTGGAGGAAATGAATTGGGAGTATATCTGTCCAGGGAAGGCTGGTCTTTCAGTGGGAATTAAGCCAAGCCAACGTAAAACAGCCTCCGTTTCTATCCGTGCATGTACTTACAAGAGACAGTCAGTGGATGGCAGTGTAATATAACTATTGTGCCAAAAATCCTAGGAAAATTCTCAGTGCTTGTTGGCACTTCTGAGTAGAGTCATATCTTCTGGCAATTATGGGCTTTATTGGAAATCAGCTTTTCCTTTAAAATTATATGTAAACCAATATTTCCCATATGCTAAACTTGCCTGATGCAGGAGAAGCAAAAGATTCATTCCTATTTAGGGGCAACATCATCATGGATGACATTGGGTGTTGACCTTGTCAACAGTATGAAATGAAATAAAAAGATTTGGGCCAAACTTGGGAGTTTTGGCTAAGTAAAGGCTGCTGGATTTGCCCTATCTATTATGTAAACACTTAGTGGTTTTACATTTGCATTTTGAACCAGGGGATCACCATTTCAGGAAACTGAGACTCTGCAAGAAAATCCAGAGTCTGTCTGTAGATGTTCATGGCAGAACAGAACATTCCTTTATTTACTTTTCAAAATCCATCTTTTTGAATATTTTGTGACTGAGCTTTTGATTGTTCACACCCACAAGTCTGATACATTATAGGGCAAGTAACATGTTTGTTTACTTTGTACCAGAGCTGTATACAAATGTCATACATTATCAAGTGAAACAGGCAAATTACAATTTCTGACTTCTCCCCATACCTTGCAACAGTGCACTTTAGGAGAGGAGCCATTTTTGTTTCCTCTTGTTACAAGCACTGTATACTTAAGATAAACCTGGCTTTGCTGGCCTGAGACTCCTTTCTCCCTTGAAGTTCAGTTCTGCTCCCCACCCCAATAGTTTGCTCTGTTTATATTGCCATTAGCTAGTGATGTTCTGTGTAGAGCCTTTGCAAGCTGGCTTTTGAGTGGTGCAGGTAATGGAAGTGGGCAGATAACTCAGTCATGTCTAGTATTCTTCTGATCCTGTAGGATTTCTGAAATCTCAGATATATTTTTTATCTTCTTATTTTGACCTGAGTACATAACCTGCTCCTATGTGTCACCAGGGATATGGAACAGAACTTGGATTCAAGAGAGTTGGAGAGTAGCAATGAATGAAATATGAAGCCCCCATAGTTATTTTTAAGTGTAAATGTGCCTGAGTCTTTTCAAGCAATGGGTATGCCGTAAGCTGTCTTACAAAACTGCTGATGTCACCTGGCTCTAGTTGTACCGTGTTTATCCTAGTACGATCTTTCTCCCTCTCTCCCCAGGCAGTATATATTAAACCAGCAGGGTAAATTTCAGCTACCATAGTAGTAGTAAATTAACTGTGAAGCAGGCAAAGGAGATGCAGTACTTATTACAGCTGCTGCATTTACTGCAATTGCTGATTTAGTCCTAGTCACTGCTGTTCCCTTGAATGTCTATTTTTCTTTGTCTATTCCCCCCACTGCTGCCCATTTTGATGCCATTGTTAAACTCATTCCAATCAACATTTTCTGTAATATCTTCCTTTTCCATTGTATAACTTTTTCAAAGTGCTTATTTTAATTTCCACATGCAAAATTCTTCCCCTAGAATAATCCAGCAGTTAACTGAACTATTACAATATGTACTGATTTTGCTACTTAATAGTAACTGGGTGCTGGAAAAAATTGATAATTTAAAAAGCAGTGTCACCACCTCCTATTCTGAAGGAGCTTAAGATATGAAATGGCTGAGCTGCTAGAAAAACGGTGCAGTCACTTATTAAAAACAGCTAATATATCAGAGAATTGGGGGGTAGCAATATTGTACCTATATTTTAAGAAGTATATAGAGGAGATCTGTGTAATTACAAAGCAGTGAAACTTTACATTTGTACTTGGAAAATTGTTTGAAATAATTAAAAATAAAATGTGAAAACAGCTGGAAAATCATGATATGAGAGGGTCTAACCAATACGGTTTCTGCACAGGAAAATTGTCTCATCAGTCTCAGGTCAATGTCACTAAAATAAGGGATAAAACAGGACCAGGTGACATAATTCATTCTTTCAAAAGGCCTTTGACAAGGTGTTGCATGAAACAATTTTGTCAACTCTCATGCTTTTATTGCAAGTCTTTTGATATTTGTCTTAAAGTCTCAGCTTCTGGAATCAAGAGATTCCATCAGAATTTTGTTTGAAAAAAGGAAGGTTTTTAGCTCTGATGGTTGCAGGGAGAACCTTGACACATGAAGCAAATGTAAGCTAAAGGCTCAGAAACCAGGATACAAATTAAAAGAACCCCATATTTTATTATTTCAAAAATACCTCATGATTTTAAGCCAATCTCATGATTTCTGAGAGCTGACTTATGATTATTGCAGACTTAGTGTTGGCAATACCGTTGGCAAAGAAACGAAGTAATCATGGTGTAGTAAGAGGAGGCCTTGAGATATAAACCTTGGTATCAAGGCCCAGTATGAGGCCTAAGGCCTGAACTAAAGTAATGGTCAAGACTTTGCTAACAAAGCAAAGTTAAGCTGTTAGCCAGAGGCAGGCCCTGCTCACAGAAGCTGGCAAGGAAAGGGCTGATGTTGCATAAACATATATTCATCTAGTAGATTGAAGTATAAACACGGTACCAAAACACTCTACACTGGAACATTCCACAAATAACAAGGAACAGGCTAACCCATCCCAATGACAAGGCCAAAAGGCTAATATGATGGACAGAGTTGTTTTGGTCAAAACAACATGTACAAGGTAAGAGGTGGCACCTTACTACGTAGAGGGGTTGTACCTTGCTACGTAGAAGGGTTGCACCTCAATACGTCAGGAGTGATGTGTAACTTGTTTGTATCTGTGTATAAAAATGTATCCTTGGGGCGGTGTCTTTGTCCAGCCGAGGGGGCAGTGGAAAGTCCCGCCACTGACTGTGCTGAGTCCATTGCCAAGAGGCACTTTCTCATAGTATGCCCGGTAGACTAAGTAATCTATGGGGAACTGCAATTGTGTCCATACGGCAATAAACCTGGCCGACGTGCCTTCGTACCTTACTAGACTCTGTGGTCATTGGGGGTTCTCTTCGGGTCTGCTGTGTCAGCTATCTTTGAAGAGCTGGGACAGCACACAGAGGGAACACATGCAAGCAGCCGAGTGATATCAACACTGAACAGAGCAGAGCACCACACTGGTAACATCTAACAACACATGGGACAAAGTATTGTAATAGATCAAAACCTGGCTGAGAAGCAGGATATACAGCAGAAATAAATAGTCCATTTTCATTATTGCAAAGGTTAACAGCCTCAAAGTTCCATGTTATGTCCCATGTTCTCTTTTATACTTATTAATGATCTGGAAAGAGAAACCAACATTTGCAAATGACAAAGTTGTTTAGGTTAGTCAAATCCAGAGAGGACTCTGAAGACTTCAGAGGAACCTAACCAAGGTAGGTGGTTGGGAAGCACTAGGGCAGGTGAAGTTTATTGTTGACAAATGCAAATAATATATTTTGCAGAGAAAAATCTGTACTACACAAACACCTTATAGGATTCTAAGTTAACTGTGACAACTCACAAATGGAACTTGGACATTACTGTGGACAGATTAATGAATATCTCTGCTCAGTATGCAGCTCTGGTAAAAAATGTGGACAAAATGTTGGCAGGCATAACTACTGAGATGGAGAATAAAACGGAAAATATTATAATGCCTTTATATAAATCAGGGGTTTGACCTCACCTTGAATACTATGAGCAGTAGTGGTCATCCCATCTAGTATATATTTATGTATTCACTACAGAATGTGATGGGGTTCAAAGAGGAGCAATGAGAATGATGAATGGCCTGGAATACATCAATCTGAAGGAAGAATGAAAAGAAAAATATTGTTTATTTTAGAAATGAGACAAATAAAAGAGGTCTTGATAAAAGTATATAAAATAGTGAATAGTACAGAGAAGGTAACACAAAAATAGTGGGGACAGTCAATGAAAGTTAAAAGTGGAAAATTCAATATTGATAAAAATATCTTTTCACTTAATACATAATTAGCCTGTGAAACCCATAGACACAAGATGTTTGAGGCTGTAAATTTTGCAAGATTCAAAAGGGGAATGGACTTTTTTATGAACAACAAGAAAATCCACAGTTATAATAGTTAATGCTAAACAAGAGTATTTGAAGGTATATAAAACCTCATGCTGCAGAATTTAAACCAATCTTCAACTAAAGGGATTATGATGAGACCCTCATGGAGGGCAGATTATTCCATATCTACATACTGTGTGGTTTCTTGCATCTTCCACTGAAGCTGGTCATTGTTGGAGACAGGATACTGGACTTGATGGACCACTGGGCTGATCTCAAATGGCAATTACTTTGTTTCTGTGGGGGAAAAGAATTCTCTTTTCCTTTCCTCTCATGTCAGAATGCTATTACAAGAGGTCTTCCTTCCTCTCCTGTTTCTCTCTGCCATGATTTTTTATGGTTGGTACAAAAGGGTAACATTCAGCTGTCAGTAACAGGTTTCTGTTAATATTTTGAAATCACTGTAAAAGAAGAAGCAGAGTGATCTGGTGGACAGCACACATACAGCTGAGAACCATAAATTCCTGAGTTCTAATCCTACCTCTGTTATTGACTTAATGTACAGCCTTAGGCAGTGACTGAAACTGTGCCCTGGTCTACACTGGGGGGGGTCAACTTAAGATACGCCAACTTCAGCTATGCAAATAGCGTAGCTAAAGTCGGCATATCTTAGGTCGATTTACCTGCCATGAGGATGGTGGTGAGTTGACCACTGCTGCTCCCCTGTCGACTGCTTCTGCCTCTCGCTGTGGTGGAGTTCTGGAGTCAATGGCAAAGCAATTGGGGATTGATTTTATTGCGTCTACACTAAACACAATAAATCAGTCCCCGATAGATCAATCACTACCTGCCAATCCAGCGGGTAGTGTAGACGTACCCTGTGTCTCAGTTTCCCTGGCTGAGAAAGGGGATACAATTCTATCTCCTTCACAAGATTTATTGAGAAAAGAAATTCTGATCACTTGTCCATGTGGAAGCTCACACTTCAAATCTGGTTACCTTACAGGAAAATTTAGCTGTCCTAATTTTGGGGATGTGCCCACATTTCTCTCAAATAAGTTAAAAGGAAATATTATTGCTGCTGGTTCTAATGGCCAGTTTTTGCATTCTCTATTTCTCTGCATTCTGCTGGCTGTATTTTGAAGTTTTTGCCAGAGTTCCTCTTCTCTATTCTCTTGTTGTTAGTGTGATTGACTTGTATTTGGTCTCTGTGATACAGCATGGCCAGAGGGCAGCATAAGAGTGTTAGCAGGGGGCCTTATTCCCTGCCAAGGGAGGAAGGTTTGCTTTAGATTAACTAGAACAGCTGTGACTCCAATTAGAGCACCTGACTCCAGTTAGAGCA
>NC_133770.1:125480952-125564187 GCF_003597395.2 Chelonoidis abingdonii
TCCCTCCCTCTCCACTCCCCTCCTCCAAGGACACTAGGGGAGTGATTAAGAACTGGTTCAGAGGCAAGCAATATCGCCCTGAACCTACCCCAGAGAAGAGAAAGCGCGAGACCCAGAGAACAGTACCGGCAATTTGCCACAGTCTCATATTTAAAGTCCTTTATTCTGTGTATGTGAGTGTCATTTTAGTTTGATCCAATATTCTGGCCATTATTGCAGAGTATTTAAAATCTCTGAAAAAGTTGAACTTTGTATACACAGATTAAACAAGGGGGTTAACTTTTTGATCTCTTCATGTTGCACGTAGTGAAAGGAGCTTCTTGTGGACCACATGACAGATTTTCTACTTTCATGCATTTCATTTAAAACAGTAGACGTGTTCACATACATTATCTGTACATTAATACTTGTTAAAGACCCACTCACTTACACAGGAGGACTGCCATCATCAGAAAGCTTCTCATGCCTTCTGTAAATTACATGACATGAAATCTATGGATATTTTACCATTCCATGAATTCTGGAGAGCACATTTATACCTAAATTCCTCATATTCATTAGCATAGCCTTCTGTCCTATATGCTCTAAGACTTCTTGGTTCAGGGTATTCAGTATTCATAGATTCCAGGGCCAGAATGGACCATTGTGATCATCTAGTCTGACCTCCTGTTAACACAGACCATAGATCTTAACCTTTGCTGATTCAGTCTCATGGACTGTTTACGCTAAAAAACAAAATGGTGATATACGTCCCATATGTATTTCAGTTTTATTTTAAAATGACCAAGTCTGTGTGTATATCATTTGTATACAAATGTGTGTAAAATAGTTAGATATAGTCAAGGATTGATTTGCAAATTAAACTGCCTGGACCTGGCAGCAGCACTTACGTTTGCAATTACAAGGTTGTAAGAAAATATTGCAGAGAAACCACCTCTCTCCAAAAGCACATTAGACTGTTTTGTAGCAGCAGCAAATAACCTATTCTGGCTTAGCTGACAAAGTCAACTATCATTGGTGCCTATGACAAAAATAAGTGCTTGTGTGCTGACCATGGCCTATAACCTGTAAGTTTTATTCCCCTTATTATAATCAAACCAGTGTCTTTCAAGCAGCTGTTGCTGCTAAGTTTTCAAAGTTCTGAAAGTTTCTTCACAACCTATTCTGGCATTCTTAAGTCTTAAACTGTTTGCCTTGTTGGCAAAAACTGCCTTTGGAACTACCAGACTCTACCAGACTCAATCGCTTCCCTCCCAAGGCACCCATAGCTCAGAAAAGAGCAAACAACATGTTCAAGGTAGAGATTGTTGAAAACATGGAAAAACAACTTCATCAAAAATTTAGAAATTTTGAAGTATCTTCTGTTTCACAGGGTGTGAAATAGAACAATTACTTTTCGGGGAAAAATGTTATACAATGAATAGTGTCCTGGCTTTCCCCCAGCTTTTTTCTTTTTCCTTTCCACACTCTGTAGGTTTTAAAACCTCTTAAACTTTTGAAAATGTGCAGAGGGCAAAAATGAAAAATAAAGGGAAAAGTGATGTATAGTTTATTGCATTTAGTGGCAAAACAGGAAAAAAGAGGAGGGAAAAGGAGGAAAAGGGAAAACGGGAAAACAAAAACATACATAAATAAAAAAAATTCACATTTTGTTTTGTTTTTTTAGAAATGAAACAAAGTGAAAATTTAAGTTTGAAATGTTACCAAAAGTTTTCATTTGCCATTGAAAATTGTCATAAAAATGGCATATGATGAAAAAAATATTTTTGAAAAAAAAAATTGAAAAAAAATTCAGTGGAAATTTTGTTACCAATTCGAACTAAAAGCGAGGCTCAGCCTTAGGTGTGCTCAGCAACATAGTCCTCTTATGGCCCATCCCATTTTCCCAAGGCATTTGTTATGTAGTAGGTATCAGCTAATGCCTTCCCCCTCTAAATATTGGCTCAGTGTTGGTCTTGTCATTCAGCATCCCCCAGACATACCTGTATTTTTTGCTTAGTGGACAGGATTTTTCCCAAATAACACTTCTATTTCTCCAGGCTCCAGAGCAATAGGATTTTTCTCAGCCTGACCAAGCTGGTATCTTGCAGCTGCATACACCACTTTTAAAGTCTGAAGTTTTTCTCCCAAGTGCCTAGCAGCAGTTGTCCAGCTGAAGATGGCCACATCTAATTCCAGTTATCTTAAATAAAAGCTGATTAGCTTATTTGGGATAGGGAAGCAAATGAAGATAAAATCGTGTTTTAAATGGTGACAGAACTAGTATTTTAATTTAAAAATAAATAATTAAAAACCAACTTCGTAGTGTTATAATAATTGTCCTGATTTTTAGCCTACCTTTTTTGGACCTCAAAAATAATTGTAAGTGCAGTTTAGCTTTGCAAATGAAAATAATTGTGGATACATTTTAGGATCTTTAGGGATCAAGGGTGGGATTTTCAAAGTTACTTAGGGGATTTGGATGCCCAGTTCCCATTAATTAGGCATCTAATTTCAGAGGCAGCTTTGAAAAATCTCAGCTTCAGAACCTGTTCTGTGTGCACAAGTACTTAGAGTAAATGCTTAAGTGACCTGTATTGTGAGCTCAGACAGAACAGCTAGTTTTGAAACTCTGGTCCCAATGTGTGTACCAAAGCACTGGAAAAATCAGAACTATGCCCTATATGCAGGCACTTATGATATTACATATGAGTAAATCACAGTATAAGAAATGAATAATATGTTCTGCTAGTAGCAAAGTTATACTGATCTCCCAACATGGTTCTGCAATCATTGGTTGGATGAGGCCTGTGCATTGCACATGGGCAATTATAGGCTTTGCCAGCAGAAGCAGGTAAAGTGCTCTTTCTAATAGCGACATGCCACAAATGTTTCAGATAGATCATATGTTGAATATCTAAAATTAAAATAGTGGGGACCAAAAGGTAAAATGGGGCCACTCGCACATATATCCGAAGATGATTCTTGTATCTAAAGAAGCAGACAAAAAAGCAGACAACTCTTTATAGCTATGTAAAATATAGTGTTTGTGTGTGTGTTTTTATGAAAAAGAGTGAGGTGTAGCCTATGAAATGCAACATGGGCTGGTAAATATGTTGTCTTGTGTATTAAAGGTACTGTCCCTCTCCTTACCCTTTCAGCACACATGGTGGTTAAAGTACAGAAAACAGAACAGAAAGAGGAAGCCTTTATTTGTCAATCAGCAGCTGCTGCTCAGTGTTTCATGCAAGGCACACTTAGAATTTGTAGAATTAGGGTTTGAAGAAGCCTTCACTAAAATGCTCATCATCATTCTTCTTCACACTGTATGCCTACTAATGGCCACACTCTAACTCATGGAGCAGTCTTGTGATAGCAGGTGCTTGTTCGTTTTAATAAAGATGTGCTTCTCCATGTTCCCTGTAGAGTGGCAAGTTCACCTGTCAGCTACTATAGCATGTGCTTCACTAAACACCAGCTTGGAGTATACACTGGCAGCCTAGATAAAGCACAACTACTTGAAATCCCCCCTGAGATGCCAATACAGTAGTATTTGTTTTGGCAGACTCGACACAGTTGTTTTGAATATAACCTTCCAACATCTCTATGGCCCATGTCTCTGTGGAATCCACATATGAATACAAAGTCTTTTATGGTCACCCCAAGGGACTCTTCACCATGTATACTGCTGCTATGGACATGTATCTCCTCCCCCTACTGGCAGTACTGCTGCCACTTACTGGAATCATAACACCGGCATATAGTTCAAGCTTGTCCTCAGTGTTCCTGAGAGTGCTATGCCAGTGTGGCCACACTATCAGTCCACCATTGTTTACCATAACAAAGCTAGTTCTCTCCCTGCAATGCACATTCTTGTTGGCTCTGGGGACCATAAGAGGAGACCTCAATGGAACTATAACCTGCTTCCTTCCTACTCGCTGTGGCCTCTCTGCTGCCAGTCATAAAATCATTCCCACTTCCCCTTTTGGAGGATATATACACACACACACACACAACATATCTGAGGAGGCCAACATGGGATGTAATAGAAAAAGCTCCTGTTACACAGCTACTGTGGGTAATGGTTCAGCCTTTTGTTATTCCTCTTGGACATTACTTCTCAGCTGGCACTTTTCCACATTATAGTCTATATTGGTAGCATATAACTTCATAAGATATCAGTTTGTTCACTCTGCACCTAGGTTGCTAGGCATATGCCGTGGCAGCTTCTGTTTTGTGATGCAGAGCTGATGAAGTAAGTTAAAAAGAGAGACATACTTTTTTTTCTGTTTTGTCTTGTTGATTCCCTGAATCTAAAATAAGTCATTCACACTGAAAGCAAATGTTTGTTCTCTGTGTATGGGGAACGATCACTCACATTGGCACAGTCCTGCTCCTCTTCCAGTTCAGTAGTGGTCAGGGGTTCTGTGGTGACGGCCTTATCTATGGGCAAGATTCTGCCCACCCTTATTCACATTGAATAGCATCTTATTCCATTTGTTTAGATTCAGGAAGATGCAAAATGGCTTGATCAGGCTGGCAATAGTCCTACTGGTCAGAAAAGGGCTCATTGTTTTCAATGGGACAGCTTTTGGAGTGAGATGTTGTTGCAGTTCAGAGTAACTACACCTGTGTTCCCATTTGTGGTCTAGCAAGGGCACTCACTCTTAGGATTCCAGATCCCCAGCCATCATGTCTCTTGGGCAGAGACATTATCTCCTGCCTGACCAGGGTACTTCCAGTTTGCACAGTTTCCTGACTTCACTGTCAATTCCCCAGCAATTCAAACTGTCTAAGCAGGCCTGCTCTGATTTTCTCCTCAGAGATTATAAAGAGCATAGCTGCTCACAGTTAAGTTACCACACAGCTCTTTCTCAGCAAACACATTTATTCTTAAGATAAAAGTATTACAGGGAAACATATTAAAAACAATAAAAGAACAAACATGCATGCTAACAAACTTACCAGCTATCGCCCTTCCCATCTCCACATGGGCTCTGGTTGGTGTCAGTCATTCCAAGCCTTCCCTAAGGATGAGGGCCTCTATAGCATGGTGCAGACTCAGCCCTGTGATGCCTCCTGCTGGTTGTCCTCAGGAATTAGCTCTTTGACCCAGGAGTGCCTTCTGCAGACTAGTGATCCGCTTGCCGTTGGCTCCCGTGTCCCTCCCAGGACCCCGGTGCCCTTACCTCAGGGTTCTGCCTCCTGCAGTACCCCACAGTCTTTCTCTCAGGGTCTCCCCTCCCCAGGAAACCACACCCACTATCCTCATCTCACCTCAGTATAAGGCTACTGCCAGTCATCATCTAGCCCCCATGCCCTGGGGCAGACTGCACTATTAGCCTATTCATCACTGGCAAGGTTGGGTTTGGACCTGCTGCCTTTGCCTACCTCTGGACTTCCCTCTGCAACCCCCAGTACCTGTTGGCCTTGTGCTAGGCCACAACCTGGGGCTTTCCAGGCTGGAGCTCCCCAGCTTCTCTGCCTTTCCCCAGCCCTGATCTACTCAGGTACCCTGTCTCTAGCTCCCCGCAGCCAGGCCCTTCTCCCTCTATAGGCAGAGAGAGACTGACAGGGCTTCTGGCTCACTGCCTCTTATAGGGGCCAGCTGGGCCTGATTGGGGCATGGCCACAGCTAAGCCTACATTCCTCAATCAGCCCAGGCTTCTTGCCCCAGCCACAGCCTCCTTTGGACAGAATGTCCTTTCCATTTGTTGGATCAGAAAGAAGGCCCTGAGTCAGTTTCAACTCAGTCTGTTTGTCCAAAAGTCCTTTCTTTGTCTGTTGGCCTCTTCAGAAACCAGCTGGAGCTATTATATATATCTCTTCCTCCCCCTCCCATCCCCTCCGCAGGAGGTGCAGCTCTGGTGGTATTACAGTCTGAGTTATTTTTTCTAATCATCCCCCAGTGTTCTTAGGTTATGAGGGGACTGTGGTTACCTTCCCTCATAGAATTGCATATAATCCTAGGTCCACAATGATACATAAACTTAATACAATAATTGCCCAAAGATACTGCAGGAAATTGCGATCTTTATCATAGGTGCTCTTCAATGTGTGTTGGTTCACAGCTTTTGCCACATTTCTACACAACCTCATGTGTGAGGTAGGGATGCTTTCTCACTCTGGCACTGTTCTGCTGAGCTATGGACTTGATATGAGGATTTGCTGCTCTGCATATCAGAATCAGTGTTGGTCAAGAAGTGTTAATTGCTTAAGACTATGCAGACCATGCTGCCTTGCTTGGGGAGAAGCTGAAGAATTTCAGCCCTGCCTTTCAGGCTTTTCAAGATGCCACCCTAACTATGGGGTTGATCTGGATGATGGGATGGATTGCACCCTCAGCATGTTTACAGATGACACTAAGCTGAGAGAGAAATAGATAAACTGGAGGGTAGGGATAGGGTCCAGCGTGTCCTAGACAAATTGGAGGATTGGGCCAAAAAAAGCTGATGAGGTTCAACAAGAAGAACTGCAGAGTCCCGCACTTAGGACAGAAGAATCCCAGGCACTGCTACAGGCTGGGGACTGACTGGCTAAGCAGTAGTTCTGCAGAAAAGGACCTGGAGATTACCGTGGATGAGAAGCTGGATACGAGTCAGCAGTGTGCCCTTTTCTTGCCAAGAAGGCTAAGGGCATATTGGACTGCCTTAGTAGGAGCATTGCCCGCAGATCAAGGGAAGTGATTATTCCCCTCTATTAGGCACGTGTGAGGCCACAACTGGAGTACTGCAACCAGTTTTGGTCGCCCCCAGTACAGAAAGGATGTGGACAATTGGAGAGTCCAGTGGAGGGCAATGAAAATGATTCAGGGGATTGGGGCACATGATTTAGGAGGTGAAGCCGAGGGGAACTGGGCTTGTTTAGTCTGCAGAAGAAAGAGTGAGGGGAGATTTGATAGCAGCCAGCCTTCAACTACCTGAAGGGGTTCCAAAGAGGATGGAGCTCAGCTGCTCTCAGTGGTGGCAGATGAAAGAACAAGGACCAATGGTCGTCAACTTGCAGTGGGGAAGGTCTAGTTTGGATATTAGGAAACACTATTTCTCTAGGAGAGTGGTGAAGCACTGGAATGGGTTACCTAAGGAGGTGGTGGAATCTCCATCCTTAGAGGTTTTTAAGGCCTGGCTTGACAAAGCCCTGGCGGGATGATTTATGTTGGGGTTGTCCTGCTTTGAGCAGAGGGTTGGACTTGATAACCTCCTGAGGTCTCTTCCAAACCTAATCTTCTATGATCTATGATTCATGGCAGAGAGCAATATCCAATATCAGGGCTGTGCCCCAGAATCCCCAGAGCAGGTGGGGTCCAGTTCTGTGGAGACAATTGATGAGTTCACTACCTGGCTGCAAGCAGAGTTCAAATGCTCAGAGAAAATTGGATGTGGGCAAACTAATAGGTCTCATATCTCCTGCATGAGTCCATGCCGGACCGGCGCGATGTGTTTTTAGCCCCTAGGTGCACGGCCATTTTGCCGCCCACGCACTGGTCCGCGGCTCCAGTGGAGCTGCCGCAGGCATTCTGTGGAGATGGTCTCGCTGTCCGAGCTCCTGTGGAGTTGCTGCAGCTATGCCTGCAGGAGGTCCACTGGAGCCGCCGGGAATGGGGACCCTCGCAGGCATGACTGCGGCAGGTCCACCAGAGCCGCCTGCCCCCCCCCCCGGCAAAATGCTGCCCCCAATAATCCTGGCGCCCTAGGCGCATTTGCTAGGCTGCCTTAAATGGAAGACCGGCCCTGCGTCCATGTCTTGTTAGGGACAACATAAATGTTTTTGTGTGAGATAAAGCTGTGTACTGCCTGTGCTGCTATATGGGTTCAGAAACCTGGACATCTTACAGGCAGACTTAGAGTGGTTAGAGACACTTCTATATACAATGACAGTGCCATAGTAGGTTTGACTTTGTGCAAAATACCGTTCTATTCGCTGAGATTGGATACTGCCTTCAGTTTGTCCCTACTAAAAAGTGGCTGCCTACTCTATTGGCCATCTGTCACCAGGATAGACAAACCCTCACAAAATGTGTTCTTCTCAAACTCCTACATTTGATTGCACAAGAGGGTTATGCATGCAACACTGACCCTACCTGGCAATGTTCCTGTTTGGGCTCATTCCAGCAAAATTCATGGTTTTCTCATGATTCTACCAGCATCATGCAAACCTTCACTCTACATATGTCTGGTATGTGCTATTCAAGCCATGGTCTCTGCTGGCTGCAACAATCCTCAGTCAGCGATCTCATTTGTTGATGTTCACTGACTGTGCAACATGGGTAGCAGAATCTGTCTTCTTGTCAGCGAACCTCAATATATTGTCCTTCTAGATCTGGACCGAGTACTTCAGCATAATTTTTACTAGTGATTCTGAGTATCCTGTTCTCATCATTACCAAGAGGAGCCCTTCTTCGGCGAGTTTGTCTTTCCTCCCAGTTCAAACTGAGCAAGTACATAACTTTGTGACAATCTCTTGGGTCAGAATGAAGAATTACCCATTTTAGGAAAGGACAGATGAGGAAGCTAATGCTGGCAACTCCTATTCCTGGCCCATCGTGTCCTACTATGGCCCCTTACGGAATATGATTCATGCTCTGATTAGTCCGTTCCTATTAAAAGAAACTTCTTCTGCTGCTGCCCCTGGCCCTTTACCTTGTGTGCAGATTGTTCTGATTTGTTCCATGATGTGGAAAAAACCTCTGATTTTTCAATCGAGGTTTTTGTGGTACTGAGGACTCCAGCTATCCCACAGTCCCCGCAGTCTCTGAAAAGCATTTGCATTCTTGGCTGAGCTCCCAATGCCTGTAGGGTCAAACATATTGTCTGGGGTGTTTCAGGGTATATGTTGTCAGTTTACCCCCCCTCCCCCCCCGGCAAAATGCTGCCCCCAATAATCCTGGCGCCCTAGGCGATTGCCTAGGCTGCCTAAATGGAAGCACCGGCCCTGCGTCCATGTCTTGTTAGGGACACATAAATGTTTTTGTGCTGAGATAAAGCTGTGTACTGCCTGTGCTGCTATATGGGTCAGAAACCTGGACCATCTTACAGGCAGACTTAGAGTGGTTAGAGACATTCTATATACAATGACAGTGCCAAATAGTGGTTTGACTTTGTGCAAAATACCGTAATCTCGCTGAGATCTGGTCTGCCTTCAGTTGCTCCCTACATATAAAAGTGGCATTGCCTACTCTTTGGCCATGTCACCAGGATAGACAAAACCCCTCAGCAAATTGTGTTCTCAAACTCTACATTGATGCACAAAGGGATGCATGCCCTGACCCTACCTGGCAATGCCTGTTGGGCTCTTCCAGAAATTCATGGTTTCTCATGATTCAGCCAGATCTGCAAACTTCACTCTACAATGTCTGGTATGATGCTATCAACCATGGTCTCTGTCTGGTGCAACAATCCTCAGTAGACTATGCTCATTTGATTGTGTCTACTGACTGTGAACATGGGTAGCAGAATCTGGTCTTATGTCAGTTACCCTAATATAATTGTCCCTTCTAGAATCTGGAACAGTAGCTTCAGCATAATTTTCTAAGTGGATCTGAGTAGCCTGTTTCATCATTTCAAGAGGAGCCTTCTTTCCAGTTTGTCTTTTCCTCCCAGTTAAACTGAGCAAAATAGACATACTTTGTGACAATTCTCTGGGGTCAGGATGAAGAATTACCCATTTAGGAAAGGACCAATGCTGAGGAAGCTATGCTGCAACTCCTATTCCTGGACCATCGTGACCTACTATGCACCTTGGTAATGATGTTTCTCTCTGAATTGTGTCTCTTTCCTATTTATAAAGAACTCTTCTGCTGCTGCCCCTGGCCCTTTACCTTGTGTGCAGAATTGTTCTGATTTGTCCATGATGTGGAAAAAACCTCTGATTTTTCATGAGGTTTAGTGTTGCAATTATAAAACTATAAACTAAATGAGAGCCTTAATTATAGTAGAAAACAGATTGAAATATTGTAATTTCCCTTGCTGTGTAGTCAAGGGGAGATTAAAAAGCCAGTGGCCTAAATTTATGTTATTTGTATTTCTAGGAGTCAAACCTCAATCATGTAAAACAGCCACCAGGCCTGTATTAATGGGAGAGGCCAAGAGAACTGAATCTCAAAAGGCTGTTGCCCTTAGGACATAGTATATTATGATAATGTGATGAAGAATAATTACCCAAATGTGAAATATATATTGTCAAATATAGGAGCAAGCAATTCCCTGGCTGAAAATCAGGGAGATTAGACAAGGTAGTGAACTCTAGTCAGTCAGTTCCCTCAGGAACATGTGAGTCAGGATTAGACAAGGTAGAAGCCTAAATTTATGTTATTCATATTTCTTTGAGCCAAGTCTCAATTGCATAACAGATACTATAGGCTTTGTTTAATGGTACAGGCATAAATGAGCAGAATCCCAGATGATGGTTGCTGCTAAGACATTGCACACTACATTGAAAGAATGTGGCAAAATATTGTTAAATAATACACATAAACAGTTCCCAAGCTCTTTTGATTAAGGCAAAAATGGAAAAAGAGTATTAGCATAATTGCTTTTTATATATACATATCTCAGAGTAGTTTATAGATTATTTCTCATAAATAGCATCAAAATGGCTTATGTTTCATCCTACTTCTGATCACATGATATAGGCTCTGCCACTGAGGTACCAAGATCTAGTATTTTGAGACCAATCCCAACCAATCCAGGTTGGAATTTGAGAATGCACCATAAAAAGGTAATGCAAAATTCCCATGAACGTTGAGATGGTGAAAACAGTTTTGTGCTCTACCTGGATGAGACTTTCCTGACAAAGAAAATTCCATGAAAAGCATGCCATTTTCATGAAAGCAATGCCGACTTTGAATGCGTTCTAATTTCACTATGAGTATTTCCCACAGCTCTGCTTAACACTGTGTTATTTTCAGTAATACTAAATATTAATTTTATTCCTACAAATGGGTGCAATCAGTGTTCATTCCTTCAAGTAGTATTTTACCTGGCTAGTCATAGTGAAGTAAATGGGACTACCCTGTATTTGTGTGACTAAAGACTGTGCATTTAAATAAGGTTTGCTGAATTGGACCCAAACCATTTCCTCAAAAAATTTTCAAACTTTGGCTATTTTTTCAATACTTTATTGGATTTTGGTACAGAGGCACTGAAATATAATCATGAGACTGAAAACTGACTGGATTTTAGAAGTAATACTACAGTTCTTTAAGCATAACTCCAGCAGAATCAGAAAGGTGCTTTTAATGAAACAATTAGAAAAGCAAATGTTTCCTTTCCCTTCTGATCTCATAAGAACATAAGAACGGCCATTCTGGGTCATACCAAAGGTCCATCAAGCCCAGTATCCTGTCCTCTGACAGTGGTCAATGGCAGGTGCCCCAAGGGGAATTGTGATGCGGTGGCTGCCCCACCCCCATGAGAGAGGCCAGAGCAGCTGTGCAGGCTGGCAGTCAATTAAGGAAGGGCCTACTGAAAGCAAGTCAGGACTGAGATTAGAGCCAGTCAATCAGGGCTAGACTAGGCCCTATATAAAGGCGACCCAGGAAGGGAGTAGCTAGTCTCTCCCAGACCTTCATGGGGGAAGATCTGTCTCCAGAGCAGATCAGCATCTCAGACAGAGCAGTGCTGGGCAGGGCAGGCTTGGGGGGAGCATACTAGGGCTTTGGCCCAATACTTGCCAGACTTTGGACCCTGATAGAAAGGACCTAGAGGGTGTGAGGGGCCAGACGGGAAATGGCCCAGGGACAGTTAGACATGGGGAGAGAAGGAGGGCAGGGAGGCTGCCACTAGAGGGTCCCTGGGTCAGGACCAAGAGTAGTGGGCTGGCCTGGGTCCTCCCCTTCCCCTTTGTACCACACCTGGTGGTGGAGAAGCAATCAGAGCAGACTGCAACCAGCTCTTAGGCCAGGGGCTAGACTGTGAGGTTGTGGGTAGCCACTGCTGTTAAACCCCCCGAGAAGGGTATGAGGGTGGACTAAGGGGCACTGCCGGAGGGCAGTGTCCTGAAGAGGACGCAGCTGAGTGGGGAGCAATGCGGGTCCGAATGCCAATGGAGGACAACAGCTGGACTGGACACTGCCAGCAGAGGGCACTCCAGGACTATTAAGAGCTAATGCCTGGACTGAACAGAAGGAGGTGCTGCGGTGGTGAGTCCCAACGCTGTCATACGTGGTGGAGAATGTGGGCGCATATGGTCCACCCCTGATAGAAGGGGCAAGTGCGAGGACTAAGCAGATTGTGCCACACTGAGAGACTGAGTGACAAAATGGTGGAGAAAAGGGACTTGTATCGCAGGGCCTGGGTGTCTAGGCTTACCGAGTAGCTGAGGGAGTTGTTCTGGCTGCTGTGGGGGTGGGCACCCAGACCAAACAAGAGATCTGGCACCAAAGATGGGAGGCCGGGGCCGGGATCTCTGAACTAGAGAGAAAGGGGCTGGGGCAGAGAGGCCCCATCTAAATGAGGGAACCCACATAGGAGCCAGGAGGGCCAATGTGGGAACCCAAACAGAACTGGAAACCCATGTAGGACCAGGGTGGTCTACAGTGAGAACCCAGACCCTAGAAGTGGGAAGCAAGTTGCTCCAGACTGTGGAAGACCTGCAAGAGGAAAAGGATGCCTTGTGGGCCCAGCTGTGAGGGAAGCTGGGGTGATAGGGACCCTCTTCCTTCCCCCCCATGAGAATTCTTAAAGGGGAGGGTGTGTGGTGGGGCGGCTGCCCCACCCCCATGAAGGAGGAGGCTAGAGGAGGCCAGAGTGGCTGCACAGGCCAGCAGCCAATTAGGGAAGGGACTACTGAGAGCCAATCAGGGCCAAGATTAGAGCCAGCTAATCGGAGCTAGGCTAGGCCCTATATAAAGGCAGCCCAGGAAGGGAGCAGGGAGTCTGTCCCAGACCTTCATGGGCAAAGGTCTGTCTCCAGAGCAGGAGACCAGCACCTCAGACAGAGTAGTGCTGGGCAGGCTCAGGGGGAGCATACTAGGGCTCTGGCCCAATACTTGCCAGGCTGTGGGCCGAGATAGAAAGGGCCTAGAGGATGTGAGGGGCCAGACAGGAAATGGCCCAGGGACAATTAGACATGGGGAGAGAAGGAGGGTAGGGAGGCTGCCATTAGAGGGTCCCTGGGTCGGGACCTAGAGTAGTGGGACTACCCCTTGTACCGCACCTGGTGGTGGAGAAGTGGTCAGAGCAGATTGCAACCAGCCCTTGAGCCAGGGGCTAGACTGAGGTTGTGGGTGGCCAATGCTGTTAATCCCTCCCACCCCCAGAAGATGATGAGGGCGGACTAAAGGGCACTGCTGGAAGGCAGTGTTCTGAAGAGGACTCTGCTGAGCGGGGAGCAACACGGGTCTGAATGCCAGTGGAGGACAAGAGATGGACAGGACACCGCCAGCAGAGGGATCTCTAGGACTATTAAGAGCTAATGCCTGGACTGAACAGAAGGAGGTGCTGCAGTGGTGAGACCCAATGCCGTCACAGGAATGAACAGACAGGTTATCATCAAGTGATCCATGCCCTGTCACCCAATCCCAGCTTTTGGCAAACAGAGGCTAGGGACACCGTTCCTGCCCATCCTAGCTAATAGCCATTGATAGACCTATCTTGGCAAACAGAGGCTAGGGACACCGTTCCTGCCCATCCTAGCTAATAGCCATTGATGGACCTATCTTCCATGAGTCTATCTAGCTCTCTTTTGAACCCTGTCATAGTATTGGCCTTCACAACACCCTCTGGCAAGGAGTTCCAGAGATTGACAGCATGTTGCATCAAAAATACTTTGTTGGATTTGTTTTAAACCTGCTACCTATTAATTTCATTTGGTGGCCCCTTGTTCTTGTATTATGAGAAGGAGTAAATAACACTTCCTTATTTACTTTCTCTATACCACTCATGATTTTATAGACCTCTATTATATCCCCCCTTAGTCACCTCTTTTCCAAGCTGAAAAGTCCCAGTCTTATTAATTTCTCCTCAGATGGAAGCTGTTTTATACCTCTAATAACTTTTGTTGCCCTTTTCTGAACCTTTTCCAATTCCAATATATCTTTTTTGAGATGGGGCGACCACATCTGCATGCAGTGCCCCAGGTATGGGCATACCATGGATTTATATAGAGGCAATATGATATTTTTTGTCTTATTATCTATCCCTTTCTTGATAATTCCCAACATTCTGTTCGCATTTTGACTGTTGCTGCACATTGAGTGGATGGTTTCAGAGAACTATCCACAATGACTCCAAGATCTGTTTCGTGAGTGGTAACAGCTAATTTAGATCCCATAATTGTATATGTATAGTTAGGATTATCTCTAGTTTTTATGGTGTGTCCAGATCCTTGATAGATTAGCTGATAGTTTTACTGGTCCCCAAAGGCCATCTGGGACTCAAACCTGAGTTTTGGTTTTGTGAACTTTATACTACCCTCAACACATTTGCTAAAATCACACAATCAACTTTGGGTATGCACCTACAAACACTCAAAATATTCACACAAGTAGTTATACTGAAAGAATTTCCTGGATAAGTTCATTTGGCTTCAATCCAGCAAAGCACATAAATGTATTTTGTTGGATTGGGGCCTTAATTAGGAGAGTCCATGAAATCTGAACAACATCTGTCTATAGATCAAACCTGATTTGTATTATATTTCTGTTTCAGCTCATGATAAACTGGAAGCAGTTTTACACTTCAGAGTGCAGTGAGGTCTCTTCCTGGAGCAAATGATCTGGCTCATGGACCAATAGTATTGTAGTTTGTAGTATTTTATTTAATTGGTTTTAATTATTGTGCTCTCTTAGAATGATTTGGTTCTGGAGATATGATATGACAAGTGTTAAGTATTCATCAAATGTAATTTATACACATTTTTTTCCAAATTCCACACCTCAGAAATGACTCGTCCCAAGTTACTTCTCCTCTGGACATATCTATCGATCTAAGGTAATTATCTGGTCCCCCTACCGATAGTTTCTGAGTGCCTTACAAACAATTTATCTTCACAACACCTCTGTGGGGCAAGGAAGTGCTATTACCCGCATTTGACCAATGGAAAACAGAGTCACAGAGACAAAATGAACTAGCCAAGGGCACATAAGAAGTCTCTGGCAGAGCAGACAATTGAACCCAAATCTCCAGCTAGCATCCTGACACTGGGCCATCCTTCCTTTCCATAGCTGCCTGTCGATACATGTAAACCTTGACACAGGAATGATTCATTTAAGAATTTAGAAGGACCCTGGGATTCCTGTTGGAAATCTGGGTTTACAACTGAAAGTAGATTAGGTAGAAAGAGGCTATTGCTGTTCCATATTATGATGCACAAATTTCCATGATATTAGAAAGCTTAGCTTATAAGCTAAATTGTTTTAAAAAATCAGTGATATACAGTAGCTCCTTGAACTTTGATAAACTCCACTATAGCAGCTATTTAAAGCTATTCAAAATATTTCATTTAGAAGAACATAATCGATACAATAATCACATCTATAGGACAAAATTTCAGAAGTGACCACTGATTTTGAAGGTCTCAGGTTCTTGAACCTCAAGCTAGACAACCAAAAATAGAGACAACCAAAATCAAAGTCTGCTTTTGAATATTGAGCCTTTGTGATTAACAGCTGTATATTTTTTTAGCAGAAAACATTGGAAAGGCTGAAAAGATGTATAAAGGATGTAATCGTACATCCTAGAAATAAAAAAACAACAATGTATTCATATGCCAAGGAGGATCAAGGTAACTAAAGAAGCAATATTTTGCAGAAAATACACCAGATATGTGCAAAATTTACAGCAAATTACTTTCTTATGCTTCCTTTGAAAATCATAGTTATAGCTCTTAGTGTAATATTTTACCCCTTTTTAATTTTGAAATTTGAAATTGCGTTAAGTTTGAAACTCAAAAAATGTTGACCAGTTCTAGTCAGCACCCACTTCCTGGATCCAGCTACTAGATAATAGGGATGCAGCCAGGATAGGAGTCACCTAAAGACAAGTAAAATAACAATTTATGTTTGTTTTCCCCAAATAAACAGCAATTATGACTTCTATCCAGAAGTTTCCCCCCAGTGTTAAAAGTGTAGCTGAGAAACAGCAATTTTTAATTGTAAGGTAGATGCAAATAAAGGTGTGAAGGATCATGAACCGCTATCTCCAAATCCCATCTTCTGCAAGGAAAAGTAATAAAGCAACAGCTGCAGTACATGCTCAGGTCTGAAACAATCTTTCTCTCCGTTTGGCTTTAGGCCAGTGTTAATTGAGAAAAGGCAAAGGTATAAGCAGGTTTTCAAAGTATAGTACTCCTGAAAAATAAATGCGATAAGAAAAGAAGATAAATACCCAGTGTTAGGAAATGATAATTCTTTAAGTTTCCTAAGTCAAGCAATATTTATCAGGTGCATTGATTTAACTAGCGGCTATTGGCAGTTACAAATGGATGACAGGAAACAAAAAGCCACCTTCACTTGCCATAAGGGGGCTTTTCATTTTAATGTAATGCCTCTTGGAATTACCAGTGTCCCAGCTACATTTAAAAGATTAATGAACATCATCGTGTTAGGTTTAATATATCATACTTTTGTAGCACATTTTGACAATGTACAGTTATCATAGATTTCCAAAGTTTTGAACAACACTTAAAGACCATGCTAGAAGTTTTACAGAGAATTAAAACAATCAGGCAGAAGTAAATTCAGGGTAAATTTTGAGATAAACTGAATATTTAGCAGTTTAAAAGAGGGATTGCATTGTAATCTGTGTACAAAGTTGATGGTACAAAATTAATTTTATGTTACCACAAAATAATATCCCTTTTAGGTAACACAGTATACTACAAAAACTTGTACCTAGTTATGTTTTCCCCTACCAACAGAAGCACTATGTAATCTAACTTCAAAGGAACAAAAATCTGACCCAAATTTATCAAGAATCATTTGATTTTATTTTTTTAAACAGGGATATGTTTTAACTGTGTCAATGGGTTAGATGACCTCACAGATCTTATTCATAACTAGCTTTTCTGGTTCAAACCTATATTTTATAATCATAGAGTACATCACAGCATGTTGCAAAGGTCTTTTTAAAGTCAAATATTAATTGAAGGTTAGCAATACAAAATTCTTATAATTTAACTTTAGCATTATTTTTAAGCCAGTAAATTTGAAGTACTTCATTTTGTAATCCCAAAACACATACTGAAAATACATATTTTATGGAGACACAATCTGGTAGTTTGAGTATATGGTAAAATTAAAAGTGCTTCTAGAATATTTTCCTCTGAAAAGAGAACTTCTTACTATTACAAGAGAGCTGACTATTTTTCTTGGTTCAATGCAATTAAACTTCATTTATTCCTAGAAATTTATGAATACTTATTTCTAAATACCATAGTTGAAACTTATAGTATTCTTCTTAGTGTTCCCCATAAATACAGAAATATTTGTTTTGCTGTATAATTTCAGGGAGCAAATTCATTATTTAAACTTGTACAGCATTGTTTAAACTTTTACATGTCTGACCCACATAATTTACCTTATTGCATGTAATTCCAATATTCCATACACAGAATATTTTATGGAAAACCTGAGATGTAACTGATTCAATCACAGTCTATAAGCACCTATGCAGGGAGAAGATATCTGATACTGAAATTTATCTGGGTGAATTGATGGTGTCAGTTCAGACCAACTGCACCTGTATTTGCCCATCATGGTCCATCAAGGGCACACCCTGTAGTCTCCTGGCCCCTCAGCCATCACCTCTCTTGGATACAGATCCATGTCTCTCTCCCTTCTGACTGGAGCTTTTCCAGTATGCACAGTTCCCTGCCCATATTGAGATATTTCTAGCAAGTCAGACTGCCTAAACATGCCATGTCTCCACTTTGCTTTCTCTCCACAGGCTATGACTACCTGTAATTGCTAGCACTTACAATTTACCACACAACTTTTTATAAGCAAGCACATTTATTCCTAAGGTTAAAGTATTTCAGAAAAACAATATTAAAAACAATAAAAGGACTTACATACATGCTAAAAAGCTTACCAGACATCACCTTAACTCCAACCTCAGGTTCTGGAAGGAGTCAGTCCTTCAAACCCACAACTGGGTTTTCCTGGTAGCTACAAATTCATAACTATCTCAGATTCAGAACCAGAGCGCCCATGAGTAGTTCAGTGTTTCTTTTATATAGCTTGGGCCTTTGATCTTGAGACTCTATCTGCAGACAGCATTCTTCTAATCAGCGTGTAGCTTCAAAAGGCTGGGTTTTGCATAACAAGAGGTATGGAATTTGCATTCATGTCCTCTTAGAGTTACTTGTTACTGTTCAGCCCAAAAGGCCATTCTTGTCTGGCCTATGTTCAATACAGTCCTTTGAAGTTCATAACACTTTCCAGAGTTCACATCCTATCTCCCCACAGAGAATTTACATACAATCCCTACGCATAATAATACATAACCTTTGCATTTACAACAAGGAACCCCTAAGATACTTACATTTAAATGTATATGGTGCTTTTTTCTTCAAAGATGTTACAGGAAATTTCCATATTTGTCCAAGATAGGTCTATTTATGTTTGGTATTTTTAGTTATCAAGGGGGGCCAGACCATTGGATTGGTGCTCTTTGATTATGATTTGTATAGAAGGAAAGAAAGAAAGATCTCTTTAAGCTAGCAGACAGAGGCATAACAAAATCCAAAGGCAGGAAGTTGAAATTGGAAAAATTCAAATAGGAAGTAAGGTGCACATTTTAAAGAGCAGGTAATTACTGGAATATTTTACCAAGGGATGTGATGGACTCTCTGTCTTTTTAAGATTGAATGCCTTTCTAAAAGATATGTTTAATCTAGTGCAATCATAAATTACTGGGTTTGATGCAGGAATTTACTGGGTGAAGTACTATGGCCTATTTTATGCAGAAGACTTGATGATCATGATGTCTCCTTCTGGCCTTAAAATCTACAGATAATTTTATATTCTGCTAACATTGAGACTGGCTGAGTATAAGTGCCTAGTTGGATAAATTCTCAGCCTATATGATATGAGGAAGGACAGTTTCATTTCAAACAGATATAAGTTTATGTTGGTATGTCAATCTTAGTATCTAAGTACATGTAAGACACTGTTAAAACAGAAATATTGTCAGTAAATATATTTATCAATCAATAGTGGGTTTTTGGTAAAGTTGTCATAATTATTGTTTCTTAAGAATAATATTGAATATATCATATTATAGGGAAAAAGTGTTTGTGATCAAATTATGTGAATTTATATTTGAGACTGAAAAATTGGTAATTTATATGCAGACTGGGTTTTTTCAGAAGGGGATATTAAACCAATTGTTTTGTTTTAAAATTTTGAAATTACTGATGAAAGAACAGGGGAAGGGGAGTTGGATCAGAGTTAAGTGTCTTGTGTTGTAGTAAAATGTGCACAGAATTACCTGGTACAATAATTAACTTAGAATTTTTAAAATTAAATGGAGGAAAAATCTTGGTGCACCCAAACTTTCACAGTTCATTATGAGACCTTGAAAAATCACCCTGCTTTCTGTCAGAGAGCCATCTGATACAGCAAGACAATATTTTAGCATTCTTTATTCTTTAGAAGCACTGGAAATAGTATCTCACTCTTCAGTGCTGTCAGTTCACTGCTTCCCCTGCATAGCACCTTCTGTATTATTCCTGTCATCATTGTGAAAACAAAATGACAATTTTCTCCACTCTAGAATAGTAAAAATCCATAAGAGGATCATGGCCACTAACTAACACTTCCCGTCCATTACCTTTCAATGACCCTTTCCCCTAACAATGCCCCCTTCAGATCTGACCACATGTGATATCAGTTGCATCATCTGCTCCTTATATTATCATTTCCCCCTTATATTCCCTGTGCCTTGTTCTCATGAAACATTGGATCCTGGTTCTTGTGAAACCAGCAAGCTCTATAATACAATGAACTTGAGGAGGAAAACCTACTTTATTAGATAACCACTAATGACTGCAGACGCAGGTTAGCATTTTCTGATTTTGTTTTTTATTGTAACCATTTGTTTCCCCCACTCTCTATTATTTCTTGTAGAATCTCTATTCTTTTTAAAATAACCTTTCTTTTGTTTTATTACAAGTGCTGTGTATTATACAGAAGATGGGGTTTAAGGGAAAACTGGTAAACTGGGGCACACTGCACCTTTGGGGGCAGAGGATCTTGGATTTTTGCAAGTAGTCATGTCAGGGGCTGGATATCACAGGGGAAGAATTCAAATATACTCAAGTACACCTGTTAACCCGCAAGGCAAAGTCAGGACTGGCAGAGCCCAGAGGAGAGTGCTTGAGTGGCTAAATGGCTAGTGGTGTCAGGGAGCTGACACCCAGCGAGGCACAAGCAAGACCTTACATTAGAGGTAGGGGATAGCAAGATGACTCAGTCCCGATTGCCTCGAGAACCATCACAACTCATTCTTGTTCCATATAAAACTACTAGAATCAAAATCTCCATACACGTATGCATTGCTATATTGGAGTCAGGAGTAGAGCTGGTCAAGAATTTTTCAACAATGTGTTTTTTCTTTGGAAAATACAAATTTTTAGAAACAAAATCTTTTCCTGGAAACATCAATTTCAATGAAAGTTTCATTGGGAAGATTTCTTAGGTGCAGGATTGAAAACAAGAAAGGACCTCCCAAGAATAGCCATGGGGCTATTGCCTTTTCAGGGCTAGGGCTCTTTCTCTCTCTCAAACCCTACTATTGGAGCTATTTCATTTTGTAGAAATAATTAATATTTGTTGGCCCAGAATGAGAGACACTAACTCCATTGCATGGTGGTCAGGCATTCACCTGGGGTGTGAGAAACTCATGTTCAAGTCCTTGTCTTGAATCAGATGAGCAGGGAGTCATTGGGCTGCTGGCTATTCTGCAGTGAGTCTCTATGTTTTTTTATGAACATTTTTGAAAGGTCTAGTGTGTGTTCCAATGTGAAATGAAACCAAATTCCAAAACATGCAAACTCTGCCTTTAATGCTGCAACATGTCTTTTCTCCTGTACAGAATGTCACTGTGCTCTATCCTGACATACTACTCATCAGGGAATTCTGCACCAAAAAATTAAAAATTATGTGCACAATATTTTAAAATTCTAGAAAATTCTGCAAAATTATTTGTCAATAAATAAATGTGGCTCCAACATGGCAGTGGGGAGCACTGGCTGCACTGAAGTGGGAGATCACCCTGAAGCCCCTCCCTCCCCCAGTACAGGGACTTGGCAGTGAGGCTGCAGCTGACCCTGACACAGTGCAAGGGCTGGGCTTGCCCCAGAAACACCTGGGGCCCTACCCCCCTGCACCAGATGCACCTTGTGTGGGTGGGCAGACTCAGCCCAGCAGGATCCAAGTGTGGAGGGGCTTAGTATGGGGAGGATCTAGATGTGCGGTGAGAGGTTTCTGTGTGGGGCGATCTGGGTGTGGGCAACTCAGGGGGACATCTGGATGCGCAGTGGCTGTTTGAGACATTCCAGGTGCAGGGACAATGGGACTCTGCAGGGGATCCAGGTGAAGGTGTTTGAGGCTCAATGGGGGGGGGGGAGTTGGGTGTGGGAGGCTCATTGGGGGGTCCAGGTGCTGGGGGAGTTGGGTTTGATGGGGTGGGGTGCAGGTGCAGCTGGCTGGGGATCAGTGGGGTGAGGGTTTGTGTGTGTGTGGGGCTCATCACATTGGTTCATGTGTAGGGGGGTAGGGCTTGTCAGGGTGAGGGTTTGATGAGCCTGCTTAATGAGGGAGTCCCAGCTGCTTCCAAGAGCACACTGCATGCCAGGATCCTGCTTTCCCTCACGATTCCCCTGTACCATTTTATTCTCCATCCTCCTCCCTTCATTCCCATATTACCCTTCTCCTGACCTATTCCACTCCTTCCTTCCCCACTGCCTCTTCCCCCCCACCCCCTCACTCCCCTTCCCTCATTTCCCCCACCACTCTTACCCAGTCCCACCACTGGCACTCACTGTTGCAACAGGAAGACTCCCAGCACACAGAAGAGGAGCATGACTAGCACTAGGACCCAGGAGGTGGTGTTCAGCTGCAGAGTCAGTGGAGTGAAGAGGCAGCCTCCTTCAGCTGGGCAGTTCTGCACTTGCAGAAATGAGGGGGGCAGTGGCACATAACCCTGTGTGCCCCCCATGCCTCACCTCTGTTTGTAGGGTGGCAATCTCCCCCCTCCCCCCTGCCCAAACTTTGCCCATGATGTTTTCTGCAGGGAAGCACAGAAATTCTGCGGGGCGGGGGGAGGGGCATTTTCTGTGGGTGCGCAGTCACACAGAATCTCTCCAGGAGTAACATATACTACTACTTCCATATCCACCTCATCATTATTTTTCAAAGGCCTGAACCAATGTCACCTGGATGTCAGCGGGAGTCCTATTACTGACTTCAATAGTTGGATCAGGCCCCTAGTCTTTAAAGTCCTGCATTAGCATATCTTTGCCTAACTCCACATAACCTCAGTTCTGCCATTTCTGGCTGCCATTCAGTCTTCCATTCCCTCCTCTTCTTTGTTGGAGGTTGTTTCTTGTTACTACAGCACCAGAACAATCTGTTCATCTCCTTTTTTCTCACTGACTTCACATTACTTTGCAAAATGTCAGAGCATTTTAGCCATTTCCCTACTGAGGGCTTTTCTATTTTTAACCTTGCAAGCCTCGTTTATGGCATTAGTTTTCACCTGGGGGTCCATGAGAAGGTTTCAGGGGGTCCGTGACCTCCTGGGCATAAGGTCTTGGGCTTCAGTCCCAGGTGGCAGAGCTCAGTCTTCGGTCCTGAGCAGAGGGGCTTGGGCTCCATCTTCAGCCCCGAGAAGCAGGGGTCAGGGAGTGAGCACTACCTCCACCCCCAATGCACCTCATTGGGCAACCAGCCTATCTGGGTTGGGAGAGGTGCAACCAAAAATTGCAGCATCACTGCAGAAGAAAAATCTCCCCCACCATCAGAAGGGGTTGCCTCACAGCCATTGACTCCACAAGCAGGGAACAGGTAGCCAAGAATACCACTGCTCTGCCCTTCTACTTCAGCACTTCACTCAGCAGGGCTATATGGAAGGCAGAAATCTGGGAGAGCATATGACCCTGTGTGACATCCCTCCCCACCCCATGCATCATCTCTGATTGGGGGTCAACAGGTTAGAGAACCTTTTAATTAGGGTACAGTAGCTACCTACTCTGATTTCTTATTGCACATTTTACAGCCTTATCCATTTTTGTCACTGCTGTGCATTGAGATATTTGTATATAGGATTTTATCAAATTACATTGTATTTTAATTCTATTGTATTATGCTTTATGTCTTGTGACAGCAAAGGCCCTGTAGAACTTACATGGAGTAAAGCCACAAGATCACCATTCTTAACCAGCAGAATGTTACTGAACTAGATAGCTAACTAATGAGGACTAAAGTGTGCTAAGGTGCCATAAGCCTGAAAGGTATCAAATCAAAACCTTGTTTTATAAAAATTACCGTACTAAAATAGACCAATTATCCACCTAGGCTGTTATCTTGTTTCTGATGGTGCCCAGTGATGAATATTTCAAGGAAAAGTGCAACCACCTTTCTCTTTTGCTGCACCTAATTGTGCATTACTACACCATGGGGAATGGGTGATGGAGGAGAATTTACTTCCTCACTCTAGGTGATTAGTTTATGCACTGAAATGTGAGTATTAAAAATCCTTTTAATTCTTGTCATGTTTTATCAGGCAGATGTTCATGTAAACGTCTTATCCTTTCTTTTAAAGAAAATAGGAATTGCCATGCTGGGTCAGACCTGAGGTCCATCTAGTCGAGGGTGCTGTCCCTGACAGTGACATAGATGCTTCAAAAGAATGTACAAAAAACTTTGCAAAGTTTTAAAATTGTACTGAGCAAATTGACTCGATATATGCGATTCTCTTTATACACAAACATACAGAGAGCAATTTGACCTGAGAAAATTCACATAAAATAAATTGTTTGTGGTTTTGATCCATACGTGGTGAAGCCAAATGTTCATGGATGCCGCTCAGAAAAGTCAAGCTCAATATTTTCATGGAAGTTCAGATGTGCTTGGAATTAATATCTGCCTTTATATTTGGTGAATGGATATGTATACAAAATACTCATCTATACTGTACACACGGGGGCATGTTTAATATTAATGGCTATTGTAATGTGTACATATGTGTATGTGGAATTTTTCTACATAGCTGCAATTAATTTGGAATGTCTAGCTGTGTCACTCCAATAAGGTGACACATTTGGTCGTTCTTGCAGCTTTAGTAAGCAGTCTCATTTGCTCATGAAAATGACATTACCACATTCTGCTTTCAAATGCATTATCCATCCTGAACAGAACATGAATTACATAAAAACCTAGGAAAATTATTCTCCCCTGAAAGATAATGCCACATAATTTAGTCTCTGTATATGTTGTTTGGAGACAGTAACAAAGAAATGTAAAACAGAATCCCTGAAACTGGTACAGCTTGTAAAATCTTGTTAAGCCATGTTAAAAAAATACACTTATGCCCCCATTAGAAGCTACAGTTTATTTATTGCTTCCTATTCTTTAGCTCTACTAGGCATAGGCTTTTTAAATCTTTCTTTCTCTCCTCCCAACCTTCTGTTTTCAAAGTGAACTCATTGAACTCTTGGCAATTAGTGTAATTGAAATTTATTGACAATGCGGCCGTCTGCTGAAGCTTCATTGTTCCGAGTGCTTAGTGCACAGCACTATTGAGCAGTGCCATGGCAGTGTCAGACAGCTCATACCTTGCTCAATTATATCAATGGCCCAGTGACTGCCAAAGGTTCCTTTGGGGGTACGAATGTTACTTAGTGATAAGAGCCTTTCAAAACAGAATCCCTGGGCCCCATCTCTAGTGGGAGATGGAAATGAAATATGTATTTCTCTGCTGTGGAAAATTAATGTAATTGGCTCCCTTAAAAAGCTTTGACAAGTTGACCTGTTTGAAATCTGAGGAGGGCTTATGCTGCAGTATCATATTATCTCCGACATAAAACCTCTCCTTTGGTGGGGGTGACAGTGGGATAAAATGGAATTTGGATAGTAATATTAAACTTCAGCTCCATTGAACACAGTAGTATGTCTTCCATTTATAGCTTTAACCTTACAGAAATCCTATCTTTTTTATACTATTATCTAATCATTTTTATTAGTTTTGCTTTATACTGGGACAAGAGAGAAGAGCATTTGGGAATAAGACCACTGCATTTCATTTTTCTTCTAAAATGTATATACATTAGAAGTTTAAATATATGATATGCTCAAATTTAAGTCAGGTTAATGTAAAAGGTCAGAGTTAACCTTAACCCAAATTAAGAGGTGTATTCTCAAAATGCACAACAATTTTCACTTCTAAAACAAATGAGATCCACGCACTACAGTCTAAGAACAAAAATAGGTATGTATCACATGTGTGTGCATACATACACACTCTCATTAGTGAATCTTCCACTCTATTATGGCCACAGGCCGACTCCAGGGGCTGGGGCCATGCTGCCCTCCCTCCTGGAGCTGGGGCAGGGGCTGAAGCGGTGCCACCCTCCCTCCCTCTCGGCACTCCAGGGCTGGCGGGGCTGCAGCGACAGCACCCACCCACCCTCCTTCCTAGTGTTCTGGGGTTGGGGGTCTAGCCTGAGGCAAGAGCCATTGGCCATGGTAGGGGGATTCTGGGCTCTGGATGGAAGGGCAGGGCTGGATGCTAGTCTCTCCCAGACTATGGTTCATGCACCACTCATGTTCCTCGGCCCATCACTACTTAGAGCTTGTAATATCAAGTATTCTCATCCAGAGGCTTCTAAGGTAAAGGCATTATATGGAATTGGGTATGCAGCACTATGAGGTATGCTCTTACATCCATATTTATGTACCTAAATACATGGCCTGATTTTCAAGGTGCTGAGAGTCCAGTAGCATCCTTCTGACTTTTTGGAGGAGTCGTAAAAAGGGTAATGAAAGATCTTAAGGAGTCAGAGAGGAAACACTGGTTAAAGGAAAATTAAGTTAAATAAATCCTTGGGGTTTTTGTTTTGTTTATTAAATCATTTAAAATAATTATTAGTGTTCTTAAGAAGTCTGTATTTGAAAAAAATCCTGCAAATATTTCTGCAGATTTTCCAAAAATGTCTGTAGTATCTCTGGGTGTAAACTTTGTAGAATGAGGTAGGTATCTCATAGATTTCCAGTTGCTCTGATATATCCACACTGATGACATTAAATGGGTTTTAGTTCCCTTGACTAGAAAAGCTAGATTGTAAACAATTCATGCTGGAATACTCAAACACAACTTATGTCAAACTCAGCTTTTCCAAACCTCTGTTCCCAAAGATCTTTCAGCCTCCCTAGATTATTTTCTTCCCTTCCCCAGAAGACTCCTATGTTGAAGAACAAAAATGAAATATCTTATATTTTATAGAATATTACATTATTTACAGAATATTTTTATTCACCTTATTTGCATTAACTTCAGTGGGAGTTCTGCATTTAAAGGGCTTGCAAGCTTTTGCCTCAACTTTGTAAAAGTTCCTTCAGAGCATCCTGGTGATGGACATAATTATTTTGAATTGCTACTAACTAATGTAAGCATGCAATTATTTTAAATGTTCCTCACAGGATTCTCTTAGTAAAGTAGTTTAAATTCATATATAAAAAATTAATGCCAACGTGAGTTAGACATGCTCTGAATCCAGGCTGACTGAAATCATTATGCTGATAAAATTATTCAGATATCTTTATTGAAAGCAACGTAGTCAGAAGTGCATTTTGTTGCCTAATAAATTGACATCAGCTAGATTTTATAATGAAATCTCTCTCAACTCTTAAAGTAGCAGGTTACCTAATAATTAGTATAAATAGTCTGAATCCAGTATTAGGGATATATGGAATGGCTTTCTGTCCCTCATTTCTACCTACACATGGGTACCAAGGATAGTCAACTTGCCAGTGGCCTTAGATGGTGATAATTGGTACTTGTCAGAAACCGAATAGTTGCTGCACTGAAAGCATCTTCAGGCACTATTTTTTTTTAAACAGTATGAAGTCAGGTCAAATAAAAATATACTCAGTCATAGATTATCTTATAAGCCCATGGCAGTGTGTGTGTGTGTCTGTGTGTGCTGGAACTAGATTTGAGGCTCTATATGTGCACATCTGGCGGAAGAAAAGGATCCCCATGGCCCTGAACCTGGCTATATCTGTTCTGAAGCCTCATAAATTTCTGCTTAGAAGCCAGTTGGGCAGAATCTTAAAAGAACATCAACTAGATACTCTTCTTGATAAAGCATTTATGTTGTCAGATCTCTTGATGAGCATGAACTTGACAAAGCATACTTCAAACTTGTAATTCTAGCCTACAGTTTGCAAAAGCTTGAAGAGGAGATCTTTTGAGATAGATGAATTATCTAAAGATATGGCTTTTCATATTGCTTTCAGGCCAAACCCTTGCCCAGAGTTATTTGGAAGTAGGGGCATGACTGCCATGGGGCTTGGGGAAAGAAGAATCTTTAGCCAATGAGCTCATTGTAAGTTCCAGCTGACAGTTTCATTTAAAAATTGTCAGCCAAGACATCTATCTTAAGATTCTGGCCCTTTTCAAGTTCTTTGTGTCTGTTATTCAGCCATAGAATCTGTTGGTGAAATCCTGGCCCTAGTGAACTAATTGACAAAACTCCATTGACTTCAGTACAGCCAGAATTTCTTGCCCAGTCTCCCTCCTGTGGAGTCAGAGACATTATACAAAGCTGGTACTTCCCTGATGTCATCCCAAAGGACCTGAGTGATCACTATTAAAAACTCCACCCAAAGTGTGTGGTTTAGTGTCTGTATAATGACTGCCTGGTGGAACAAAAAACCCTTAAGGATATGAGGATCCATCTTTCTGCATGGACCAGGCCAGGCGTCTACGAGCAGAGGTTGGACTAGATAACCTCCTGAGATCTCTTCCAACCCTAATCTTCTGTGATTCTGTGACCGGGCTCTACATCACAGAGGAAACAGGTTCAACATTTGGCTTTATAGCAGGCATAATCAAATCATTTTATGTAATAGAAAAAGAAAACTAGTGATGAGCAGAGAATTTAATTTTAGATTAGATATAGGTTAGTGTTAGCATTAAAGGCCAAATGAGAGTAAAGATTCAGGTGTGGCACCAAACATGGGGAAGTTGTATTTGTGAGATTTTAGTTCAAAATGATAGAAACCTTGTGAGAGAAAATTGGATCAAGATATTTACTTCATATTGGGCTAAAACATCCTGGGCACTGTCAGAAAATAATACGATTATTATTAATTTTTTGGCCATAGCTTTATTAGAATTGGCAAATAAATCACTTCCGATTTTGGATACTGTATGGAACAAAAAATTGAAGGGGTGGATCTGGATCCCAGGAAATTCTCTTAAATTCAAGATTCTAATGAAAGTAACTGAAATTCAAGCTTCCAGTTTTGGCCCAGTTCTAGCTGCTGGTCTACACTACAGCTGTAAGTCAACCTGTTATGCTACTTCAGTTATATAGGTTACATAACTGAAGTCAACGTAACTTACATCAACTTACAGCAGTGTCCACACTGCACTGTGTGAACAAAAGACACTCTCCTGCTGATTTATCTTATGCTTCTCGGGGAGCTGGAGTATAGGAATTGATGAGAGAGCACTCTGACATCTGTTCAGAGGGTCTTTAATCAACACCTCTGCATCCATCGCAGCAATGCCAATCTAGCTGTAAGTGTAGAAATGGCCATAAAGTAAGAACATATTTTGTTCAGCTCTTTCGCTGTGGTTTTTCTTTCTTTTTTAACTATTTAAGATTCCATTATTTCAATAAAATCGAGGCTGGCCACCTGACTGGAGGTACAGGTATTGAATCTGAAGTGATTTGCGCTCTCCTAGAAGTTTTACTAGCTCATCTTCTGATGCAGTTTAATTCATGCTAAGATATAAATCTGACTCATTCAAGTATTGTGTGTTCAAGCGTTAGGTTTCTGATACAGTAAATGGAGTCCCTTGACTGTCCAAGGGTATACGTTGTTTGAAACACCATCATAATCCCCCAGGAAATCCTGCTGATAGATGCTGGAAAGTGGAGACATCTTTAAAAGATAAAAGCATATGCTGTCATAAAAGGTGTTGTTATGAGAGGAATTAACATGAGATACCAAGAGCAGTTCTTTCAAATTAACATGTTCCACAGTCATTAGTAGTTTCACTTACATTTACTTAATGCATTTCTTAATTTTTTTCCAAGGTACTTACGTTCTCAGTGGGGATAGTCTTCTGCAGGGAGTACTCTGCCCAGGTTTTAAAAGAACAAAAATAGACAGAGCGAGCAAAGTAAGTAATATTGTTTGAAAGTAAAATTTGTATTTCCCATACAAGGCTAGTACAGATGAAATAAACTGACCTACAGTAACTGGACAAACATAATTTGTAGTAAGCTTTAATTTGACAAAGTATGTCGGATACATTGGAAACACACATTCCAAAACACAGTAGAGATGCAGTGCAGTTTGCAAAAGTGCCCAGCATTGGCCTAACTCTGCTTCCACTGAAGTCAACTCCATGCTGGAGTGCTTTTGAAATTCTCATCCAAAGTATAAATGGCTGTTTGTAATAAGAGTTATACAAAGATATAACAGTGCTTTTAAAATAAATTATATGCTTGAATTAATAAAAAATATTTTTCTAACCAGACTTCTGCAGTTTTGCTCTCCACAGAGTCTAGTCCTGAGTTTGCAACTGAAAGTTGCCTGCCTTAATGTGTATCCTGTCTCCAGAATGGAGATCTGATGACCATTCACTTTCACACACATTAAAGAATTGAACATATCAAAATTCAGCAGTTTTGGCTCATAGGAATTTATAGAAACCTACTTTCTCATTTTCCTTAGTCCTTCTGTACTACCTGGTCTGGTCAAGTTTCAATAAGGGCCCCACAACCCAAAAGAAAATCAATCCCCTACCATTTGTTTTTTTCCTAGTTTTGTGTTTTACTGTACATGGTACTGACCCAAAACTATGGATCAAAATAACCATGAACTTTGGGCAAATTAGTTTCTGGATTTGGTCCATGGCTGGAGTCAAATCTCCCTCTCAAACAATTCTAAATCAATGTTTAATCAATAATTAAAGTTTCTAGACTTGACCTAAATTTGGGTCCCAATAAATTCAAAATTAGGCAAATTTTACCTAGATTTGGATATTACTACTAAGGTTTAGCACAGCTCTACTCCTTATTCCTCACAGCTGTTTATGAATACTGAAGATGACTGAAGAAATACAGATGACTGTATGAAAAATAAGTAGTAGTAAAGATTCCAGTAAGTGAACTCAGTGACAGCCTTATCTTAAACTGGGCAATATTCCAGTTTTGTATCTCTGTATTCAATAAGCACATGGGAGATATTTAGAGTTTTTCAAGTGGAATGTTGTCCAAGACCCCAGAAAAAGGTTTATTGTATTCAGTAGGCCAAATATTCAGGCTTTGATTTTTCTTTTAAAATGAAATCAGACCAACATTTTTAGCTCAAAACATTCACCTACCTGACATGGATTCATTGATTCCATCACCTCCTATTAGCCAAAGAGTGGGAGGGTGTTTTTCAGGTTTTTTTTTTTTGAGGGGTGTGTGTGTGTCTTTTTGTCTTTTCTTATTTTACAAAAACTGTAATCTGTAGCTACAAATTATTCTTTTCACGTCCTATTGATTCATGCAGACAGGCAATCAGAGGTAAAGAGATTTTTATTAACTTGAAGCCATGAGCCCTTAGTTTCATCATATGGGACAAAGCAGGATGGATGTGTCAGTATATCTATTATTTTACATATTCCAAAAATATCTCAGATTGGGATTCTGAACTATTTATACTTTGCTTGGAACAGTATTCATAAAAGTCAACAAAAAGCAAAATTCAGCATTCAGAAAAATTAGCAAAAATGTACAGTGCTTTTTTCTTTATTTTGATTGTCTCAAAAGAGGCAACTACAGCTGAGATCTGGTTTCTCCACCATCTGTGTTAAACAAGCCTAAAATGAAAAATAAACATGCACATTTTTTACTTGTTTTTTCAAGTTCTGTCATCTGTTTTGTTTTGCGAACTCTGAGGGCTGTGTGACGATTATCTTTCCATAGTTTCCTGCTGAATACCAGAAGGGCAATTAGGTTTACTAGATACACCAGACTAGTCACTTGATGTATAACCTTCTGGCACAACCCAGGTAAAAACCATCAGTGAATATTTTTGTCGAATTTCTATTGCATGTGCTACAGGAAAAACTGGCAGTAAATGCCATATTATATGCTCTTATGGCAATCATTTAGATTCAATTGGGTAGTACTAATATAACTAAAAGCAAAATTTCAGTCCTTGTGTTAGCAGTTCTTTCATACAGACATTTATATTCTATTTGTAACCTTTTGTTGGGGAACTCAGAAGAATATGTAAACTAATTTTTCTTCACTTTTAAATACTTTACATTTGAGTTCAGTGACAAAAGATAAGCTCTAGACCTGCTCCCTTTGAAATCAACAGCAAAAGCAGGTCCATAGTTTGTGTATGTTTTTTCTCTGCAAATTCACTAGAGAGAAGCAAATATTTTTGAAACAAGCAGGTGTATAAATACAACAGCAGTGTTTATAACCATGACTTAGAATAAAGGACTTTTACAGGAATTAGTATAAGCAATGCCAGTTTGCTGAGATGCAGATTATAGCAGATTTTATGTCAAGTATGCTCATTCATGTAGGAAAACAATGAGCATCAAAATGACTAATCTGCACTGAAATTTCTCCATGTCATTCTATAGGAGTTATAAATATGAAGCAGAATGACGTTAACCTGATTTTTTTATACCAAACAAAGGGATCAAATGGAAAAAATGTCATAAAATCAGATTGTATATGACTGTTGCAACTTGTCACCTACGTAATTTGTACTGTAAAAATATGAATACAGCAGGGTGCCATAAATGATTTATAAAGATATAAATAGTAAACAATCCTCACATTTTCATTTGTTTATTATTGTTAGCTTTTTAAAAAATACCCTTTACATAATGTAGAAGACTCAAGACAAAGAAGTTTGCTCTGTCCCATATATTTTAACTCTACCTTCAAGTGAGACAGATAAATACAGAACTGGCAGGCATGTTTGACACCAGTTTGGTTTCTGAAATCTAACTACCAGGGAAGTACAAAGAATCAGGTTACTGTACATTTGGTGTTCTTGGTGTTAGTGGTATTGCTGTTGTCATATTTTAGACCATAAAAAGCTGGATAATGTAGTAATTTTGAATGTATTGATATAGAATCTGTTTTTTCAGCTTTATGACAAGTGCGGATTTCCCCTACACCAGGGAAATCTGTGGCTGCCATATTGGTGCAGTACTACATTCCCAAGCATCTGAGGAGGGGGTGTCTATAGGGAGGAGAAAGAGAGGAAAACAATTGTCTAGTGGCAAATAAAGTACCCTTCTCTTTCAACGTAGTATCACCTTTCAATTTCATCAAAGTGCTATGATGTATTCTCCCTTTTCTAAATATTAAAATAAATTGTAGTATTATGCAATACTAGTTTGTGCCTCTAGGGTACTACGTGTAATCTGTAGATTGACCTTTCACTCAAGGAATAGCAGAGTGGAATTACAGTAAAAGGTGTGCATGAGCTGTGCTGTGGTCCCCATTACTGATCTTTTCCCCAACCTTCACAAGGCATTGTTAACCACATATTCTAGAAAGACCAGACCTAGTACTGATTTCTATGGTATCACACTGGACACTGCCCACAAGTTTGACACACAGCCATTTCATTATTGTTTGGAAGGTCTGTTAGCCATTTTTCAGTCAACCTGCCAGTGCTACCCAAAACAATTCAAATTATTTTTTCAAGTAAAGTTTCATGAGTTGTGGTATCAAATGGTTTAAGTCTTGGGAAATATTTTAATGTCACATTATTTTAGTCACTGAGTAATCATCTGTCTCTTTAAATAGTGGTGACAAGTAAAGACTTTAAGTCCCTTGGGCTAAAAAGCTCATGCTTCCCTCCTCTATAAATGCGAGCATAGTAGGGCTTCCTTTCTGTGGCAGATGGCTTTTTACCTGATTATCACTGGAAGTGATGCACTTCTCTAGAATTACAGTATTGCCTCCTGTTCAGTGATTATCCAGCACTGTCTGCCTTGCTGCCTTCAAAGAGGAGAAGGAGTAGCGTAGATGGCTACTTCTTGTTTGTTCTAGATTTGGTTTCCTGGCAACCAGAGGCATACTCACAAAAACCCACATATCCCAGAGCCCAGCCACAACACCACTACTGAAGGCCTATTGTATATACTAGTCTCTGAACTTTTACAGTCTCTCTGCATTGCTTTCTCCTGTCCTGGAAGAAACTCCTTGCACAGGACTGATGTTGATAATTCTCTCATGACATCCTCTTCAGTTGTCTCAAACCTTCTGTAGTTTACCTTATTGTCTTAGCTTGTCCTGAAACCACCACCAGAAAATCTAAGGGAATTACCGCATCCAGGGAGCTCCAGACTCTCCAATCGGGCAGTAGATCTGATCTGAAGCATTTGGTTAACATATAGCTAAATTTTGAGATGGGGGGGGTCATAAAATTCTATTGACCTTGTTGGGAAATGAAGCTTGACACCAAATGTTCCTGGAGTCACCCTGACTCTTCTGCAGCCAGTCATAGTTAGGTATATCTAAAAAGAGATGAGAGAGAGGAGAATGAGGATCGTACATTTTCCTGGGAGTGTTCTCTGGTGGTAAGGGCTGTGTTAAGGGTCCTTGTGGCAGGGCAACTACTCACTGGCATAGCACCTCCACCTGGTCGTCCTGGGAATTAGCTCTTCCAGCCTAGAGCGCCCTCTGCAGGCCGGTGTCCTGCCTGCTGCCGGTCCCTGTGTCCCTCCTGGACCCTGGTGCCCCTCTATGTCAGGGTTCTGTCCCCAGCAGGAACCCACAATTTGGGTGTCTCCATCCCAGGGAACCCCCAACCTCCTATCCCCACTTTGCCTCAGTGGTTACTGCCAGTCATCATCTAGCCCCTGCTCCCTGGGGCAGACTACAGTCTATAAACTCATCATCAGCAAGGAGGGCTGGACCAGCTGCCTCTGCTTATATCTGGGCTGCCTATCTGCAGCCCCAGTACCTTTGTGCGCCCTTAACTTTGCCTGCAGTCTGGGGCTTTGCTAGGCTGGAGCTCCCCGCTCCCTTTGTCCTTCCTTAGCACTGCTCCACCCTAGATACCCTTCACAGGTTCCCAGGCAGCCAAGTCCTTCTCTCTCAAAAGGCTAGAGAGAGAGTCTTTTTCTGTCTCTGGCCCTCAGCCCTCTTATAGGGCCAGCTGTGTTCTGACTGGGGCGTGACCTCACCTGTGGCTGCTTCCCCCAATCAGCCCAGCTTTTCCCCTGCCACAGCCCTTTCCCAGGGCTGTTTTAAGCCCTTCAGGGTAGGAGCAGGGTGACTAGCCCTCTACAGTCTTAGATAACACTGATTCCTCTCTAATGAACTGAGGCAACAAATAGTGCACAGATGTGATGTCTTTGAGGCATTGGATGGTGCAGTGCTGAGATGGTTTTGAGGCAATGGACAGTGCAAACAGAGGTAGTTTGGATTGAAGCTGCAGAGGAAGCAGCAGACCACTTATGTGACTATGGGTGCAGACGTCCCTACTCAGCAATCACGGATGAATTACCTCAGCTGGATTAAATACAACCCAGGAACTACTGTTAAGGCACCAAGAATGTGAGTCTTACCTTACTAATTGCTGGTTTTCTCACGTTTATTCTGTTCTCCCCCCACTCCTCTTCCTAATAAATTCTCGTAGTTTTAAAGCCCTAGAACTGGGAAGCATTTCCCATTGTAGATATGTGGGGTGGAATATATAGTTTCTCATCCTTCTGGGTGCGGGCTCAAGCTAGTGTTATTTAATCTTTAAATGAAGCCCCTAGAAAATTGATCCCAGCTCTTTTTGCTGGTGACAACAGAAGGGTTACACATGTTAAAAAACACTATTTCATAAAGTTTAGCTAGTGCTGTTGTGGCATTAGCGTATAAACCAATGTATGTATCCTCTGAATCCACAAGTTGCTCAGCATGGCATGAGGTAAACATCAACTGCTCCCTGAACCATGGTACCATGTTCCATCTGTAGGGCCCAGGGCTGTTCTGTGGAATTGCTGCAGCCCTAGGACTGCTGCTCCAATTTGGGAAGAAGCAAGACTTGGTATATAGTTGTTATATTGTCTAGGAAGGGTGGGTTCTTTGATTTCATGAGCAGAGCTGGTGTTCAGAACAAGCTACACAAATGGCTGCTTAGGATACTTACTATTTAGAAGCAGCTCTCCCTCAACAATTAGCAGCTAGGATATTGCTGGGGGTCAGTGGGACTGTACCTTCAGGATAATCTTCCCACACCACTGAGGCAGCAGCCAGAGCTTTGACCACTGTACCAAAGTCTGTCATTCCCATAGTACCTCCAGCTAGGATAGCTTTGAGGGGAAGCTACCCTTTTAATGGTGCACCCTGAATCTCTGGGAACAGCAGAGGCAGCCATGAACTAGATCTGCATGCACCAGTATGGTTCTGGTCCAGCCTGGCCTGGCTACTCACCCCATCAGTCATGGTGGTGGAGTGTGTGATGGGTTACCCCCCTCCCCTGGGTTGTCACCTGATGTACTGGGGTACTACTGAGCCCACCTCTCCCACCAGCTTGGGCTCCCTTACGCTGTCCTGCTGAGTGAGGCCCTCAAGCCTCCTCCAGTACACACACAGGTACGGATACACCCAGCTGCAGAAAGATACAGGCAGTGAGATCAGCTGTGAATGAGAGGACTCAGCTAGGGAATTGCCCAGCACTCAAGTGCACACCCCCTCTGGAGTGTAAACCCAAAGTTGTATTGTTTTGCACTGCACAGAGAACTGTACAGTGTAAGCTAATTGAAATTCACCTCCTCCCTCAATATAGAGGAAGATATGCACAGCTTTTTGCCCCTCACTCCCAGTTATGAATTCCACAAACTGGGTTTAGAGGAAAACAAAAACATGTTTATTAATTACAAAAGGTAGCTTTTAAGTGATTATAAGGGATAGCAAACAGATCAAAGCAGATTACCCAGCAAATAAAATAAGTACGCAAACTAAGCTCAATACATTAAATAAACTGGTTACAAGTAAGTTCTCACCCTAATTGTTGTTTTAGGCATTTCTTTCACAGGCCAGACACTTTTCCAGCCTGGGCTCAGCTCCTCTTCCCCACTTTTGTCTTTGTTTCTTAGATGTTTCCAGCAGGCAGCCTAGGCGGGGATTCAGTGAAGAAAGAACAAAGATTAACTCATTTGTCTGCCTTAAAAAGGATTTACCTATGGCGGGAATCCTTTGTTTCCCAGTTTGATTCTCCATTTCCTATTAGTGGAGAAATACTAGTAGTCCAAGATGGAGTCCATTACCAGGTGACATGATCACATGACCTGCCATGTCAAAGCAGCCATGAGTCAAAGGTTGTTTGCAGCATCCCAGGAAGCTTCCCAGGAAAGTGAGAGATTAGCATCTTCAAAGTCCTATTGTTCTCCCTAATGGCCCATCCAGGCTGATTGCATTCTGTCTGGTGGGCATTCCCCAGGTGTAAACCTACTTGTAATTGTTATATAGTCAATATTCCTAAATTCAGATTCAGAAATGACACATGCATACAATAGAATAATCAGGGTCAGTACATTATAACCTTTCCAATGATACCGCATATGACCCATCTTGCATAAAATGCATCTTAGTTATGCCATATTCATAACATAACAATATCTCTATGAAGAATATGGGGCATAGTGTCAGTGTGTCGCCTTCCAACACATCATTTGGTAGAGGAGCTATTATCATGGAGATTTTTTTGGAATTTTTGGCCCATATCAGTTGACAAGGAAGAAACCAATGGGATGTCAGGAAGGCACTACTGACACTGACTTCAATCCTTTGCATTCAAATGACATATTTAGCAATTGAGGAGGACAGAGTATGGATAAGCTCTTCAAAGTGGGAACCACCTTTTTGTTACGTCTTTGTACGTTGCCTTACACAGTGGGGGACTAATCTGTGATTGGGTCCCTAGTCAATACAAACAGTAAATAATAATAAAAATAAGGATCATTTGCTAGTAAGGATGGGAAGCCATGCAGTTGCTCGTGATTTCCAGAATAAACCTCTGACTAAAGATCTTGGTAGTGCTATAGCACAGAGCTACTGAGGGCTTCATTCTATGGCAGCTGCAAGGCCCAAGATTTGGTCCATAGTTTGCACAGTGGTTTAATTGTATAAAATTCCTTGAGATCTTCTGAGAAGAAAGGAAATATTTAAGCATAGTTTATTGTCATTATAACATAGATCTGTATATATTTTAGACAGAATGGCTGTGTTAACTTCATAATTATGACCCTGTGTGAGATTTCTGTTTTACCTGGGATTTAAAATCTCTTGGCAGCTACTGTTAATAAGAACCAGAAATGGCAATTTTTATAATATCTCATCATTTTGTAATCAATCTGACCAAATCTTTCAGGTTAAAGAGAGCTCCTTTTTACTGCTACAATAAAACATGCATTTTGTTTTGTTGCTTGATTTTTTTCCTGGTACACTGTATATGAAAATTAAACGAAAGATTGACCCTTAAAATAGATTTCTTCTGGACATCTGTGCCTGAAATTATGAAAAGCATGGTCTCAATATCTGTTTATTCCATTACATCACACATATGATTAATCAAGATTTGAATGAATATCAAGATACAGCTTTCATTTTGTCTGCTTATTAACTTTCATTGTGGGTAAAGGCAAGGTATAATTGTTAACAGGATGGATTATGCTGTAAAGTTTTTTTCCCCTATAACATCGTCCCTTCACAAGTCCCCTTGTTAAAGTGTACTCAGGGTGATATATTATGTTAAGAAGGTTTAAAACATAAGGTGACAATGACCTTCCCTTTAATTAACTATGATGGAAATAAAGGTGAGAACAATGATGATGAAGCTCTCCTGGAAACCATAAATCATCTGCTGCACTGGTAGACAGAACACAGCTACAAAAATAACCTTTTAATTCACAGGTTATATGAGTGTTTCAGTGTTCTGCATTCACCATTATTTATTTAAACACAAACTCATCTTTGAATGACCAAATGATGAGTCTGTTATAACTACCTACTTGGCTTTTAAAATACTCGAATTATTTAAAAATATGTTTGTATGAAGCTGAAATATTTAGCAATTATGTAATAACAAAGTAGCATGGCTACAAGTGGGAGCTGCATTTTTCTCTTTAGAATTAGAATCCTTTGCAGTGAAATGTAAAAGATTGAAAGCAATCAAATGCCTTTCTGTAATGACTGTTTATTTTTCCAAGTGTGTACTGACTTGCACCAAAATATTTTTGATGACATTGCTGATTAATAGGTTGCATCTTCGAACATCTGATAACACATGGTTCCTAATCATATTAACTATGATTATAAACATCTTTCATTTTTTTCACTATAAGATTTCCTTTTAAAAATATTTTATTTAGGGTAGTCATGGATATAAAAAAGTCAGTATAATGATTGAAGTAGCACAGTGTTAGTGTAACGAGCACTTAGATATGGATTACATTTATACAGGACTGATACATATATTGACTACTGTCAACTGCTACACAGTAATCAAAACTAAGGTGAAAGTGACATTTTGGTTCTTAATTATCAGCAGGGATCCTTGCCTCCCTGAACATTCCTTTGGACCCATCTAAGGGCACAGCACCCACTTTTTTTGCAAAACTGGGCATTTGTCCCATTTGTTCTTGCCAGATGATCAGCTGGCAAGAGTAAACGGGACAAATGACCAGCTTTACCAAAGAAGTTTTGACGTCCAGGACAGGGCTTAAAAAGGGGACTGTCCCAGTCAAAACAAGACTTATAGACATCTTAGTTCAACTGATACCTATATATATTGTGACTAGGGAAACTAAAGTTTAGCATTTCATTTTAATTGTAGTAAAATACAGATTTTTATGTTGTTTTTTTAGTGGAGTTGTCATAAGTAGATAGGTAAGGGTTAATTTTTGTTTACCTGTAAAGGGTGAACAAAGGGGGAACCAAACACTTGACCAGAGGACCAATCAGAGACCTGGATTTTTTTAAAGTCTGGGAGGGAACTGGAAACTCGGGGTCTTTTTTGTTTTCCTCGGCTGTGAGTAAACAAGCTTCTTCTAACTCCATCTTCTTTCAAATATTCCGCTATCAAGTGTGAGTACAAAGGAACCAAAGTAATCGGCTGTGATGTGCTTTGATTTGTATTTACATGGGTGTTGATTTGCTGGACTGGTTTAATTGGGCTATCTTTTAAATCAGACTGTTTATTCCTATTTTCTTATAAGCCATATTCCTGTATTGAGTTTCTTAATGCAGTATTATTGTTCTGTATTTTCTTTCTTTTTATATAAAGTTTCTTTTTAAAACTTGTGGGAGTTTCTTTTCCTAGTGAGGCAGAGGGGAGAGGAATTTCTGTGCCAGGCTAGGGGGGGAGGGAAAAGCCCAAGCTCTGTGTCTTACTTTCCTATTGTCCCAGGGCGGGAAAAGGCTACGGGACAAAGGGAGGGGTGAATCTCTTGTGTGAGCTAACTAGGTTTGAATGCATAGCCTCGGGGAAGCTAGATTGCCTCTCTGGTTGTATTCAAAGGGAATAGGACAGCATCGCACCGGCTAACCCAGGAAAGGGGGGGAAGCTGGGGGATGAGATAGAGGAGACCCAGGGGCTCTGGGTCTTGGAGGGGTCCCCCAAGGAAAAGTTTGGGGAACTCGAGGGGGCCGAAACCCTGGAAAACTTCGGCTGGTGGCAGCGAGATAAGATCCAAGCTGGGTATAAGCTTGGGGGAGGTTCACAGTAAGCACCCAGATTTTGTACGCTAAAGTCCAGATCTGGGACAGACGTTTACCACAGGAGTATGTGGGGTTTTTTTTATCACGAAAAACTAGGATCCCTGATTATCGGTATGCAATGAAGGACATTAAAGGCCTCTTCCCACTTCCATTGAAGTCAAAGACCCTAAGCTGGTGAGTAGCTTTCTTATCAGATTCTAAGAAATAAACAAATGGTGAGGATGGTGTTTATTTCGTGGATTAGTTAGTTTTTCCATGCAAAAATGCCCTGATTAATGGAGACTAGGAAATTTAAACTTTAACCACAGAAAGTAGAGAGAACTTTTGAGGAACAATGAGTTAGATAATTGTGAGCTCTAAACCAGCATTGTTTTACAAAGTAAACAGAATATTTCAAAAGTGTTCTCATAGTCTCATTGACTTTAAGGTAAGAAAAGACTGTCATTACCATCTACTCTGACCTCCTGCACATTGCAAGCCACAGAACATCACCCACCCACTTCTGTAATAGATCACTAACCTCTAGTTGAGTTACTGAAGTCCTAAAATCATGATTTAAAGACTTCAAGTTACAGAGAATTCACCAATTACACTAGTTAAAACCTGCAAGTGACCCATGTCTCATGCTGCAGAGGAAGGAGAACCCCGCCCCCCAGTCTCTGCCAATGTGACCCGGGCGAAAATTCCTTTCAGACCCCAAGTATGGAGGTTAATTAGACCCTGAGCATGTAGGCAAGACCCACCAGCCAGACACTGGGGAAAGAATTCTTCGTAGTAACTCAGAGCCCTCTCCATTTAGTGTCCCCATTCTCAATACTTTTGTTACTAATATGTAATCGAACCCTGCCCTGAAAAACTGAAAACACTTGAAAAAATAGGCAGAAATATTCTGAAGCTCAAACCAGGCAAACTTTATGTAAGAAAAAGTAACTTCCTCTTCCTGCTGTCTATGTAACTTTTTTGTGGTGCATTATTGAGTTTCAAGGTGAAATAATTGGGCTTCATCACACAGTTTCTTCAGGTCCCCTGATTGCCTGAATCTAACATAGTCAGGAGATTCTACAGAGCAATTTTGACATTTCTCAATGCGATAGTGCAAAAGAAACCAGAGGACAGAGTGAGCCTGCTAGCCACCAACTATCTCAGATGTGTAGGCCAATCCTTAGTTTTATATATCTGCACATTCTTTGTATATTTGGCTGCTCCTTTACATGTTAAAATAGTCTACATGGGAGTAGTTGGGCATGACCCCATTGTCCCTTTCAATTTTACTACTTATTACTTTAATTTGATAAATTACATGCATCATCTGTCAACGAAATGCACTTTGTTAAAGGGTAACATTTGTGGGAGGCAGTGTGGTCCAGGGGAGAGGGTGCAAGATGGAGACTTGGATTCTACTCCTGGCTCTGATAGGGGACTGCTGGGCAGGTCACGTCCCCTGTCTGTTGGGAAGGTGGGGCTTGCCAGCCATGGCAGGCAGCCCCTTTAGGAGAAGGAAAACTCTGATTCCAAATCAAGAATGTTAGTATATGAGCCAGAATATATTGCTGTTGAATGTGTGGAGAAAAGCCTTGTTTAGACAGCATGACTCCAGCCTCGGCCATGACCTCCCAAGAGAGTTACATTCCAGTGGAACAGTGAAACTGTTGACCAACAGGAGTGTGACGGAGTGAACTTTCCCAGCAACTGGGACTGAATTATGGAACTCACCCCTACATGGAATAAAAATAACCCCAGATCTCACATTTTCAGGACTAAATGCAAAACTCATTTCCCTGACTTAGCTATTCCTCATATAAGTTCTTTATATACCCCTAGACACACAGCACATTCACCCAGTCACTCACATTGGCAAACATAGTCCAGCAAAGGAAAATCTATACACTAATCAATCTGTTTTCCCACAGACTGAGAAGGACGGAAGAGGAGGGGGTGAGAAAGCGTGTATGTGAGAATGCTGTTACTCTTTGAAAGGGACTCAGAATAATTATTACACAAATATTCAGGTAAATGTACTATATATACTTGTTCATTAGCCTGTTCGTTTAGAAGCTGACCCCCCCAAGATGGTTAGGTAAAAATAGCAAAAACCAATGACCCTTTCATAAGCTGACCCTATATTTCAGGGGTTGGCAAACTTTGGCTCCTGGCTCAATAGGGTATGCCTCTAGCAGGCCTGGACGTTTTGTTTACCTGGAGCATTCACAGGGATGGAGCCCCTCAACTCCCAGTCTCTGCAGTTTGACATTCCCACTTCCTGCTGCTGTCATTGGCTGAGAATGGCAAACCACAGACACTGGGAGCTGAGGGGCTCTGTGCCTGCAGATGCTCCAGGTAAACAAAAGGACAATGTATTCGATATTCAATTAAATAATTCCATAGAGTTTAAAATCATCAAATTTTGGTGTAGACCAGTTTATAAGCTGACCCCCTCTCTTTGATGTGTCACTTTTTTACCAAAAATATTCAGCTTATGAATGAGTATATACGGTATATATAGGGAGGAAAAGGGAGATAAGGAAGAGGGATGAGGTGGGATAAAGCAGGGAAATTAGAGGAGGTGTGAACGGGGTTATTTCTTAAAATGGAGATCAGATCTTCAGCCAAAGTGGAAAAAGATAATCCAAAATGTAGTGATGACTTAGATGACTCAGCCCTGAAAAAAATTCCTCATAGGAGAACACTGCCAACTGCTTAAATTAATGAATCTCATGTACTGTTATGCATTTTAAAACAAATACTTAACTGCTAATTGTCAAAACATGAAATTTCTTGTCCTCTTTGACCTGTCGTTTGCATTTACTGGATTTCAGCAAAGTTCTGTTGACTTCAGTGGAGCTATACTGATTTATACCAGAGCCCCAACTCAGCTGGGTACTTAAGGTCATGTGGAACTTCAAGATTTGAGTAGCATCATTTAAATCATGAGGTTATACATATGCTTAAAGTGAAGTATGATCTTAAGTAGCTTGTTGAATGTGGCCTCAGTTGGGGATCAGAGCCAGTGTTTTTTTGGTCCACAACTACTGCTTACAATATTCATGAAAAGACTTGCACTGTGAATGTAGTGTAATAGCAGACATTTCAAATTTTATATCAATAATAATAATAATTAATACAGTTTTTCAAATCTTTAAAGAGTTGTAAGAGCATTAACTAATTAACCCTCACAATAGCATTGTTAGTTTACACAACTACTATTTCTAATTTTGGCCCAGATTCTGATACTTTTACTGATGTTAGGTAGCAGCTTACTGCACAAGTAGCCTCATTCACTTTTATGAGACTATTTGTGAAGTAAATTAAAATTTAACATTCATAAGAGAATTTGACCCTAAAAACTTTACATGCTTGCTATATATGGGGAAACAGACAGTTTAAATGGTACCATAGCATTTCTGGGGAAAGTTATACAGAGTATATGCTGGCTCCTGCCATTCAAGCCCAGGCACAGAGCCACAAATAGCAGAAAAATACAATTTGCCCCTCCTTGCTCTGGGGAGCTAGGGTACGGATTTGCTTCTTCCTTTTAAAGGCCTCGGTGTTAATCTCGGATACCACTATATTGTAACTGTAAGTAAATGTTGCCTTCTAAAGACAACCTCTGTATAACATAGATGTAAGCAGGGTCTGAATGAGTTCTCTCCCTGATGGGGAGAGACTTCAGGAGCAAACTGTATTTACATGAACACATCTACTCTACAGAGGTATCCAGCAGACAGGAGTTGTGTTGCTCAAAAGTGATCAACTTTGGCTAATGTTGGGTTACAAATCACTTCAATACTGAATGCAGGGGTAGTGAAATGTTGTTATCTTTATTGCATGAGTAAAGGGGAGCAGAACTGTGCAGAGTCTGTCCTAATTGAGGGGTCACCTTCAGTTGAAAGGAATTTGCTAAGGCAGGGGCTCGAATACCAGACTCCTATGAAAGTAAGAGAGGTGATGACAAGTGTGCTAGCTAAGAAGTGGGGTGTCTCCCTTAGGGGTCTTTGTCTGGTTTCACATGTTTCTCCCCCTGTTTAAAGCAGAGCTAAATAGGCTTTATTAGAAATTTTTTGTTATTATAAGTACTCCGTAAGAGCTGTAATTGCTTATGATAAGGCAGTGTTTCTGCCCAGCCTGCTGGGAGCTAAAAATCACTAAGAGTATGCCATCACTAGCTAGGTTAAAGCACTGCTGGCTGCGTAGTCACAGCACCAGTGTCGGGTGAGAGCTCTCCCAGTGCTATAAAAAAAACACTTTCATGAGGGGAGTAGCATTGACTACACTGACACTTTACAGTGTTGAAACTTGCAGAGCTCAGGGGTATGTTTTTTCACACCCCTGAGTGAGAAAGATGCAGTGCTGTAAAGTGCCAGTGTAGACAAACCCTAAGAAACTGACCTATAGAGGTCACACCAAAGACAGGTGGCAGCAGAAGGAAACTGACGGGCAGCCGGCCCGAGCAGTTGGTGAAAGTGGTGAACAGTAGGCTGGTGGAGTAGCCAGGAGGCGAGAGGGAGTGGCGGGTGGGGCAGCAGGCGGAGAGGAGCAACTGCTGGTGGGGCAGCCAGCCAGCGCAAGTGCTCAGATGGTGGAGAAAGCCAGGTGCCTTATTCCCCGGGTGGGAGGTGAACTCACACAGATGCACCTCTGAACCCAGGGGCCTCACTCCTACACTCAGCTCTGTGCTTGTGAGTGGGGAAGTATTGCCTCTCAAGCTTATGCCCAAATAAATCTGTTAGTCTTTAAGGTACCACTGGACTCCTCGTTGTTTTTGTGGATAGAGACTAACATGGCTCCCCCCTGATAATTGCCTCTTAGAGGCACCCAGGGGTGGTGTGTTATTTTACTGGGTGGAGGTTCGAGCTGATTCTGTGTTGTATTGTTGGAAAGGAACCCCTAGATATTGAACCTGGCCCTGGTTGCTGCTGGCTTCACCTGGCAGAAGGGTTACATAAAGTTATTTGAAATGAAAAGGAGAGATATTCTCTGCATAAACACACACACGTTGTCAATAGAGCTGATCGGAGGTCAACAATTTAATTTAGTAGCAACTTTTGACATTTCAAAATTTGCTTTCATGCCACATTGGAAAGAAAACAAAATATTTCAAACATTTTTATGAAACAGAATTCTGTTGAAATGTTCATTTTGAGATTGAAACCTGAGCTTTCCAAATCAGCTTTTTGATTTGGAAGAGAGAAATGCAGAGTCCAGATTTAAGACCTTGCTGTGTCTGATTCAGCATGATCTGAGATTAAAATCTCTGTTCTGAATCTCTCTCTACAGAAGTAACACAGAAAACTCAATGAAAACTCTCAAAACCAATAGGCATCTGCAAAACACTTTGACAAAATGAAATTCAGTCAAAAATGTTCCCACCATTTCTTGTTGTCACAATGTATGTCATTGCTGGGGACATTTTTCCTCTATATAAAGTTCATTTTTCTTAGAACTAGAGAAGCAGGAGGAATTTGATCGAATGGTTTAGAATGAGACAAGTTAAGGGTAGGGCCACTGAGTGATTAGAAGGCAAAATACATCAAGCTATAAAAGAAGAAAAACTTAACCACTTCAAAGAGCCACCCGTGAATGGTTCATTCTACCACTGGCAGGGGTGGCTTCAGGCACCAGCATGCCAAGCCCGTGCTTGGGGTGGCAAGCCACTGGAGGCGCTCTGCCAGTCACTGCGAGGGCGGCAGGCAGGCTGCCTTTGGTGGCTTGCCTGCAGAGGGTCCTGCGGCTTTGGCGGACCTCCCGCAGGCAAGCCACCGAAGGCAGCCTGTCTGCTGTGCTTGGGGCGGCAAAATGCCTAGAGCCACTCCTGACTACTGGGAAAGACAAGCCATACCACAGAATTTTAGTTTCTGAAAGATCTAGTTTAAAAACTGGAAGAAACTAGAACTACGGTGGAACATGTGAAAGTCAAATCAATTTGAGTGTATCTTTTAAAAAACAGATTTCGTTTAGTTTGTTACCATTTAATACTTTTTTTCCATGTGCAGTGCTAATCAGGCATGACAAATAGGCTCACCTTTGAACACATTTTGCACTAATAATGTCATAAAATACTTCCCTTTAATTGTTACCTCAGGCCACACTCATCAAACAAGCTCATAAAAAGAAACTAGTGACAGGTTTCACTTCTGCTGGATTTATGAAAGAATTCTCACCTATGCCTGGCCAGCGTATGTTTACATTACTGTTTTAGCAATGACTTTTTGATCAAAGAAGCAATATATTATGCTTTTCACACCACTCGTCACAACCACCTCAGCCCAAACACACACACTTATAGCACATTGTGATGCCATTGCAAATGTTTTCCACTCAAAAAAAGAGAGGGAGCTGTAGGTTTCCAGTATGGGTAGCAGTCAACCATGGTACAGTAGTTGTTCCTTTGAGCTGGGTTAATAAGTCACAATTAATAATTTATTTTTCTCTTCACAAATTGTCTTAGTGCAAATTCAGACTTTCTCAAATTTATTTATTATTCAGAACTATTCACCAGAAAATTTCTGTGAATAATTCTAGGTCTGTACCTCTTTTTCAAGGACTTTATTGTCAATATTTGATCATAGAAATTCCTGCTCTGTGATTCATCACCTAAGTCATATGATATATTTTTGCCAGATTGGAAGAATGTAGGCCCAAATTTTAAAATTCATGATTCAAAAAGTGCTGAGCACTTGTTCTCTGAAAACCTAACCCCCTTTCCAGTATCTCACATTGATCACCCAAAACTTGAGATACTCAAAATCATTAGTTATTTTTGAAAATCTTGGCCATACCTCTTAGAATCATGATTCTGGTGATAATAGTCACAGGAAGTAAATACTAAATTCATTTTTGTAAAAAATCATTTAAATGTAGTTGCGTCCGTGAACATTCCTGCTACTAAATTTGTTTCCTAGAATGTTTGTAGAAAGTAAACACAAAATAGAAGTGAATAGTCAAAGCAAATTTATTTAAAATGTAGAATGAATATGAGCAGAAAATTTGGAAGTATTCACTCAATTCTAATGTTGGTGTTGGGTAAGAGTTAATATCTGCCTGTTTTAAGTAGAAATGGTCCAAATCAGAATCTCTAATCTCAGCTACTTCATGTGTTGGGATGGTTTGGACTTGAATCTAGATATCAAAATGTAGATACAGTTTTGGTTTTAAATTGGATCCAAAATCAGGAGACTTTTATTCCAATTCTAGTTTAAATGTGATTTAAATCCTGAAAGAACAATAATTCTTGCAAGATTTCATTTTAAAATGTTTAAAATCCCATTAGAGCTCCTGATCTGATGAGATTTTTACTATTCTGTGACAAAAATCTTGTGACAACTGCCCTTGAAATTGCTTGCAGAACCTTTTTAATTTTGAACCTTGCCTAAATGTAATCTCATTTCTACTTTTAACAAAGTTATCACCCCTGCTTTCTCTACATAATGAATTATTCATAGATTCATAGATTCTAGGACTGGAAGGGACCTAGAGAGGTCATCGAGTCCAGTCCCCTGCCCTCATGGCAGGACCAAATACCATCTAGACCATCCCTGGTAGACATTTCTCTAACCTACTCTTAAATATCTTTAGAGGTGGAGATTCCACAACCTCCCCAGGCAATTTATTCCAGTGTTTAACCACCCTGACAGTTAGGAACTTTTTCCTAATGTCCAACCTAAATCTCCCTTGCTGCAGTTTAAGCCCATTGCTTCTTGTTCTATCATTAGAGGCTAAGGTGAACAAGTTTTCTCCCTCCTCCTGATGACACCCTTTTAGATACCTGAAAACTGCTATCATATCCCCTCTCAGTCTTCTCTTTTCCAAACTAAATAAACCCAATTCTTTCAGCCTTCCTTCATAGGTCACGTTCTCAAGACCTTTAATCATTCTTGTTGCTCTTCTCTGGACCCTCTCCAATTTCTCCACATCTTTCTTGAAATGCGGTGCCCAGAACTGGACACAATACTCCAGTTGAGGCCTAACCAGCGCAGAGTAGAGCGGAAGAATGACTTCTCGTGTCTTGTTCACAACACACCTGTTAATGCATCCCAGAATCACGTTTGCTTTTTTTGCAACAGCATCACACTGTTGACTCATATTTAGCTTGTGGTCCACTATAACCCCTAGATCCCTTTCTGCCATACTCCTTCCTAGACAGTCTCTTCCCATTTTGTATGTGTGAAACTGATTTTTTCTTCCTAAGTGGAGCACTTTGCATTTGTCTTTGTTATGCATTGGTATCTGGGATTGATTCTGTCTAATTAAATTGATCTAGTTGGCTAGGCTTGTAACTGAAGCAATATGACAGATCATTTGGAAAAAAAGAGTTCAAGGTGCAAAATCAAATGTGGAGAGCATTTTTCCAGTTAATGGAAAATACAAGCTAGTAATTTAATGCAGTGCATTCTGTATGTGCATCTTTTTATGTTAAAGTGTGTTATACACTGACTGCCTGTGTGTGTTATACAACAGATGGCTCTGTTGTTGGGTTCCAGGCTTTCAGGGCTAGACTGAGCACTTAGGTATTTCCCCAGGAGAATTCCACCCCTGTTCCTATCATGTTATTGGAGGGAGTAAGTTACATTATCCCTTTCCATGGAACAGCTTTCTCCCTCATTACCTCCTTGTGTCTGGCCAGTTTTCTGTCTCTCCCCACCTACTTGCTAAAGGATGAGAGTATTGGTGCAAAGCATCTGCTCTCTATCCTGACCCTGGAGCCGCAGTCCTGCCATCCCTGATGCAGCATCAGAAGAGGATCCTTCCTACCCCTGCTGCTCCGCATAGCTGAGTTAAAGCTAGGGACAATCTGGCCCTCAGTGATTTCCATAGCAAATATGAACTGTTCACAAGAAAAGAGATGTGTTTTCCTCCTCACTGTCAGCCTTGTAGACTCATCCTGGATTCTGAGAGTTAAGTTATGTTCTTTCCATATCATGTATCATCACAAGTATAGGAGTTCTGAAGGCCAGCTGGATCCTCATTTACAGCAGTGAAATCCGATTATGTCCACAATTACACCTATGCAATCTTATTGCCATCAGTGCCAAAAACTCCTTCCTTCTTGTCAAAACCACAAACCACATCCCATGCTTCTCAAGTGCCCAAAGTCCCAAATGACCTATAACAAGCTGCCAAAACATCCTGCTTCCCTTTACAACTTCTACCATGGTCAATAAAAAATTCTGCAGAATATTAAACCTTCAAAAGAGGGGTTCTCCTAAAATAAATGGAATTTATTATCAAATTGCCTCAAGAGATATTGTACTGACTGCATTATTACTGAACTGCATTCCATTCAACAACAATAACCTAAGTTTTTTAAATTACTGGAGCTGCTGTATAGTTTTTTTGTTTACCACACAAGTGTGCTGCAGAAATCAGGGGATCCTGTCATAGAGATTTTAGGCCTAACTTTCCACAGAGTGCATATGCCTTTATCATAACACTATACTAGGAAATTAAGGTATTTGAGAATTAGCCTTTAGAATCAGTTGAAAACTGGGGCATACAGTAGTACTTGGCAGTGAACATTTTCTAATTTAGTATATACATTTGGCTGGTTATATTTTGAAACATTCAGCAGCACTCAGTGAGCAGGGAGAATATTATTAAAAGAGTTTGATGTAACTGGAGATAGTTCTAGTTGATTTTAATAGTGTGTGGAGAAACTGACATGGAAAATAATTTAAGAGGCTGTAATGAAAGCAGATTGTTGTTACTAGATATTCACCATTAATGAAAGTTTCTGTTTGTATAGCATACTCTTCATAAGCCTTTTTTCTCAACTTCAGCTGTTTTGTAAAATGCTCATATTTTGACAGAATGCATTTCAAAAGAGCATCAGCCTTAATTAATGTGGCTCCAAAGTGTGTGTGCATAAGTCTATTTTTAAGAGTGAGCACACAAAAAACAGAAGTGTGCCAATATCAAATATGGCGTACAGGTAGACATACATTTAAACACAGGAAATTGTCACATTGATTCAAAAATATTATTTCTAAACATGCTAAGATCATGCAGTTAGACTGTCACCAAAATTTTATAAAGTTGTTCCTTGCAAGGAAGAAGCTACCAGATGTAATTATTTTCCAAAATATATGTGTCATAGTATAATTCCTCAATCTGAACCTTAGAGTTCAAATATGAGGTACTAGCATAAATTCCTCTAAGCTTATTTACCAGCTTAGATCTGATAGCGCTGCCACCAGCCAAAAATTCCAGTGTTTGGCTCACTCTGGTCTCCCCAAAACCTTCCCTGGGGGACCCCAAGACTCAGATGCCCTGAGTCTCACCACAAAGGAAATAACCTCTCTCCTTGTCTCTCTTACTCTCCTCCAGCTTCCCCTCCCGGAATGGCCCGGAACATATCACCCTATTCAATTCCTTGAAATGCCAACCAGTTTGAATCAGTTCTCTCACTCCCTCACTTCAAGTCCCTGCTCAAAGTGAAAGCTTTGTAACGCTAACCCAGACGAGATTTCCCTTTGCCCTCCTTCTCTTCCTCCCTCCAATTCCCCTGTGTGAGCTGCAGACCCAGATCCCCCTGTTCGCGCCATACGAGAAAAAACCACCAGGTCACAAAGAAAGCTGTATCAAAGAAGAAAAAGACAATAAAATGGTCCTGTATCAGGGTGACAGATATACAGGTCCATGGCTAAAAGAAAACAAAATGAATAAACAGCCTTATTCAAAAAGAAATACAATTGAAAACATTCCAGCAAACTACACACATGTAAATACAAAAACAATATAAAAACCTATATTGTCTTATACCTGTACTTACAATTGGGAAACAGAAGATTAGAAAGCCGAGAGAGCACTAGAGACACAGACAAAAGAACACACACCCAAAAATTCCCTCCCTGAGCTTTGAAAAATCCGGTTTCCTGATTGGTCCTCTGGTCAGGTGTTTGGTTCCCGTTGTTAACCCTTTATAGGTAAAAGAAACATTAATCCTTAGCTGTCTGTTTATGACAATATGAAAAGCAAATATCTGATGTAAATACTTAATTTTTCTTGACACATATGAAAATTTCATAGTGTGCATTCAAATGACAGCTGCAACCACCTGGATTTGAATTCTAGTGGACAAATTCTTCCCCGAATCAAGTAATTCCCACATGATATTGGTTGGAGCCCCTATTTGCAATCAATTGGTGACTATTCAATGTTAGAAGAAAGTGACTCTTTTGTGTGATCCATGAACATTTTCAAACAGTTGTCCTCAAAACAGACAAGGCCCAAATGCTTGAGGTAATTTTGCCCCTTAAATAGCATACTACTGAATCTTGCGCACAGAGAGGTTCATCCACTTATTCAACCATTCTCTTTGTTTGCTACAAGATTTCTTGGAAACATGTACCTATCAGTGCCTGAGCTAGCCTCTCCCTCTAAATGTATTTTTGTAAGTTTGGGAACACCATAACTTTGATAGGATCAGCATAAACTCCCACTTTTTGTATTGGTTGAGGTGCAGATAGGGGTGAGTAGAGCTGCACAAAAGTGGATTTTTTAGTGCACTTGCAATTCTGAAAAACAATGGTAATTTTTTAAAAATTGACAGAGTCCTGTAGCACCTTATAGACTAACAGATGTATTGGAGCATAAGCTTTCCTCGGTGAATACTCACTTCATCACATGCATCTGACTAAGTGATTATTCACCCACAGAAGCTTATGCTTATACATCTGTTAGTCTATAACGTGCCACAGGACTCTTTGTTGCTCTTTACAGATCCAGACTAACACAGCTACCCCTCTGATACTTCTAAAAAATCATTTAGGATGAACAAAAAACAATTTTTAAAAATGTTTTGATGAATTGAAAAGCTGAAATAACTCTAAAACATTTTGTTTGTCCTAAACTTAAATGTTTTGGTTTCACTTCAAGCATTTAAAAATATTTTTTGTTTTTTTAAAATATGATTAAAGGAAAGTTTGAACTAAAATGTCAATCAAAAAGTTTCAGTCTTTAGAGAGACAAGGGGGGTGAGGTAATATCCTTTATTGAACCAACTTGTTGGTGAGAGAGACAAGCTTTTGAGCTTACACAGAGCTCTTTTTCAGGCCTGGAAAGGTACTACGAATCTCACAGCTAAATACAGATTGTTTAGCATAAGTAGTTAACACATATTTCAAGGGACCATCCAAGATGAAGTGGCCCAGTAACACCCCCCACCCCAGTCAGAGGGGGAGAAGGAAGAGAGGGAGAGAGAAGGAAACTAGGGGATGGGGGTTGTTAGTAGAGTATAGATTATTGTAATAAGTCATAAATCCAGTGTCAGAAGTTCACAAAAAGTGTCACTGGTACCAAATCTGAATTTTTCACTCATAAAAAGTTTAGCACAGTTTTTCTCCCCCAGCTCCAGTAGGGAGCAACCAGGAAGAGAGACATATTAGGAGTAAGACTCCTGAGCGAGCTATACTGTGGAAAAAGGAGGAGCAGCATGGAGGGGCTGACTGGGCCAAATCCTTGACTAATGTAAATTGTCGTACTTAATGGAGAGATGACAATATACATCAGCTGAGGATCTTACTCCATGTCTTTAAGACTGCCCTAAGAAATATGGAGAATACACTCAAAATCTCTGCAAGTTCTTGGGCTCTCCATGTCCTCCTGATGGCTGCAAACTTCTCCCCTGACATGGATAATGCAAAGCCACATGTTTTATCACTCTCCATTTCTACGATAAGTTTAATCTTTGCTAGGTTTTTTCCCTACAGGTGAAGCATCCGGCCTCTACTCTAGACATTTCTCAGCTGAGGTGGAAGTGGATAGGATGAAGACTTGATACTAGCCTTGATAACAGTTGTTTGATCTGTTTGCTTCCTGGCAGGTAAAGCATAGTGCAAATACAGACAAAAATAAGTAATTTTAATTTGTCATGAGTTGCCTGGGTAGGCAGAAATCATCTGTACTGAGTCCCCTTCCTCAGTGCGTACTCATGGCCTCAGTGTATACTTCTGTTTTGTGAGTTTTATTTACCTCAGTGGACATCATAGTAGAAAACAGAAAAGTAACTACTAAGTACTAACCATAAAGAAGAATATGCTATTGTCCTGCAAACCAGCAAGACTTGAACTGAGGTATTTTTGCATGAATACCTCTAACCTGCATCACCTAGCCAAATGGCATGAAAAAGTACTTTGTACTCTGACATTTTCTTGTTCTGATTTACTCAGTTGACATTGGAAATATGATAAAGGAACTAGTCAAGGATTCATGACTTTGTAAACAATGCAATAATGAAATGCCAATAAGGATTTATAACTAGAAGGTAGTAAGCCAGTCCCCTATCCCTGTCCCAACATGCAAACAAAAACATTCAATCAAATCTGATTTTTTTTATTGCATGTATCATCAACTAACTTTACTTTACTTTAAATGATTTTTTTGACCTGCTCCATGGCAGATGGACAAGGGATGTCCTAAAAGTTAACACAGTAAACCAGCATCTTATACAATACAGTGCATATGTGTATGTATATATGTCATTAAAACTATGGATGGGCTGAAGAGGAGATGTTTGGATACAATCAGAGTTAGGCTAGGTTATGGAAAAGGGTTCAAGGTTGAATCAAGGCTATTGGGTTCAGGCTTGAATTCAGTGGTGTTAAAATCATTTCAGCTATACTCATGATGTTTCAGTCCACAATGGCTGAACCTCATGAGATCAGTTATTCCCATGAGATTTCACTCATCACCAGCTGAATTCTCACAAGAATGGCTATTCTCATGAGATTGGGCTGCAACTGAAATGTAACAAGAAAAGGGGGACCAGATTTTTGCTCTTCCCTCCACCTCTGGTTGCTTTGCATCGTTGCTGCATTGCAAAGCAACTTGAAAATTGGAGTAACCCACTACCTGGGGATTTCCATAGTCTTAGGGAGTCCCCAGATGACAGATCTAGTATAAGAGTTCATACTAACCAGAGCGCATAATACAGGGGACATGTTAGGGCATGACTGAGAGAAAGGTGGTATATTGGAGCTCAACTATGTTCCATCAACCCATAAATGCAGATATTGGCCTTTGAGGTCCTCTATAGCCTGGTGTAATGTGCACATGGGAATCGGATGTGGCATTAAGCCACCTTTGGCCACCAACCTGCACCAGGTAAAACACCACCACAACTGAAAATCTGACCCTGGGTCTGTATAAAAAAGTCAGGTTTTAAGACATTGCTTCAAGATTAGAGTTGATCAATGCTTTTCAAATTAAAAAAAAAAAAGTGATCTTTTCCCTCTGATTCTCAGCCAGCACTAATGAAGACATTGAGCTTTTCTTCTGACTCATCCTGGTGTCAGGGTCTAAGATGCTGCATAAAAAGGCAAAGTATTTTGTTGATCCACTCTTATAGCCAGATCAGATGGATCCTATTAGTTCTAAACCAGGGTATAAATAAAAAAAGATTTTAATATCTTCCTGAGGTAGGAAACATAAGGATGGGGTAAAACAATCCTGTAATGAGCAACTCTCAAAACAGCCTAGCTCAGGAGCAAGCACATGCAGGAAGCTTATGTTTCATATTACATAAGTCAGCAATAAAGGATGCTTCAGGAAGGGAGTTAGTAAATACACAGTAGACAGGGGCCAAACTATATCAGGAACTAGATGGGAAAGTCAACTGCTCACAAGGTCCCTTCTAATTTTGGGTATAACCCTGAAACAAAACTATAGGTCTGAGTTTAGTTCTAGGCTTTCAGACTCCTCTTTGCCCCTGCCACCCACACATCTGAAATGGAATGCTTGACTTCTTGATGCTTGCTTTTGTCCACCTCTATTAAAAACAATATGTTTTTGCTTTGTGTAACCTCAGTGTAACGATTTTCAAAATTGAAAACCTGTGATTATTTTCTCCAGCTCCCTCCCCAAATGTAATCAATTTAGAGACAAATCTTGCCCCCTTCTCTGTGGGAGTAGATGATTCCTTGGCAGAAGAACCAGTGCAGATCCACTGTACAAGGGGGCAAGCCTTGTGCAGAGCCAGTACAGATGGTTACACTTCTGATATGGAACTCAGGTCCATGGTGACTCCCTAAAAGCAACAGTGAAAGGCATAGAAGTGGGGCAGAAGAAGAGCAAGAGCCTGAGGCTACGTCTTCACTACCCGCCGTATTGGTGGGTAGTAATCGATTTCTCGGGGATCTAGAAGCGATATATCGATCCCCGAACATGCTCCTGTCGACTCCGGAACTCCACCAGAGTGAGCGGCGGTAGCGGAGTCAACAGGGGAAACCGCGAACGTCGATCCCGCACCGTGAGGACGGTAGGTAATTCGATCTAAGATACTTCGACTTCAGCTACGTTATTCACGTAGCTTAAGTTGCCTATCTTAGATTGATCCCCTCCCCTAGTGTAGACCAGCCCTGATACAGCACTATGTGGATCCTCACATTCTCCCTCCCCTCTGTAGTGGAGCATGCTAGGCTGCAGCTGCTGCTACAAGCTCTGTTATTCTATAACTGCAAAGGTTACTAAAAGGTGAGTTCCTTTTTTCCCAGGATCTCTGCAGAACTACTCAAATGCAATGTGATTTCAGGCTGTGTCCAGAGAAGGAGAATTTGGCCCTCAGTGCTTTCAATTAGCTCAGGGCCCTCAACTCTACTTAATTTTCAGAATTCCTGCCTCAACTGCTTTAAAGATATGCTGCCTTTGATACAATTTACCCACATGTAAAAATGTTCAAACATTGAAAAGCATATAGTATAGCATTCATATCCACCCTAGAGTTTTTTTAGAAAATAGCTTTTGCATATTCAAATGCTCTGTGAACCATTTTTCAAAATACAACAACCAAAACAAATCTAAATATTAAAAAAAAATTTTTTTAAAGTGGCCTCAACCCAATATTCATTTGTTGGCATACAATTGTGGACACACAAACAGATACACAATTTTAAAAAAAGCACCATTGCTTGCACGCACAGGTGAATGAATTTACACAGGCAAAACTCATTTTTCAAAATGACTTATTGTACATATGTATTATTTTCTAAGAAATGGTTTCTGATAGCTTTATAACTTTCTATAATTTATACAATGCCATGAAACCCATCACTTCATTTCCTTTATGTATCTCAATCTTCTTATTCATTTTTTGGTTACTATTCCTTTTCTGTTTTTATTTCATGGACATTGATAAAGTACCAAGTAAATATCATTAACTTACACACCAACAAAATAGCAATCTTGTTATTAAAAACATTTTCCCCTGTATTTTCTCTTATAATAATGACAAATGTTTGGATAGTAGGAACTTCAAAAATTGATTTTTAAATTTTCTATCTATTGTTGTTTGTCTATACTGAGAGAATGTCTTTGCAGAGACTTTGTCCAGTCTATCTATGTATATTTTATATTGTTCTATACTGATGAAAAATATATTTTAAAATAATTAAAATCAGAGTAAACAAATAATTTTATACACTTTTTATGCTTATTTTTAGCTTTTTAGCTTTGGTAAGTTTTATGGTTGTACCTGAAACTTTTTGAAATTATCTCCATCTCTTCAAGTGTCAAAACATTAATTTGTGTCAATGAACATATGCTTTCAGTACTTAAAACAAGATTGTGTTTTGTGCTATTGCTTTGCCTTGTTAGTTCTTACACTTGTATTGTCCAGAAAGATTGTCCCTTTCCACTATACACAAAAAGAGGGCAGGCATAATTTTACCACCTATTGAATACATTTAGCTAACAGTCATTCCCAGCTGAGAATGGCTAGATCGCCTTCTTTTGTTCTCTTGACAAATAGTGAATGTACTCAATTTACAGTGTCTGACCTTGACTAATTGTGTAGAATTGGTGCAGCTGTCCCTGGCTCATTCAGTGTTGCAACACAAGAGCATGTAAGAAACTTTAAGCTGCCATCATAAAACTGCAAGTTGAGAACTTCATCACTATGGATGATACCTACTTTGCTGTTGTTTGTTATTTAGTCCAGTACACATCCTTTGATAGCATATTTTGACAGACAACTTATTGTCACACTGTGTTTTCTTCCAGACTTACCCTTAATATCTAGATAATACTATGAGAGCATTTCTAAAATAGCTAGATAAAATCATCTGGAAATAATTGTCTATTATAAAACCCTCACCTAAAAGTGATGTGAGAAATTAAACTAAAACAGAAAATGAGGGATGGAGCATGCAAGAGACTGTTTGTGCCTTTCTCCTTCTTACCTGTATGATTCACTGTTGGAGGTTCTTTTTTTTATAAAGGCTTCAATAAATAAAATTTATTATCAGTTGGAATGTTATCATACACAGAAGTGCAGTATGAATTTTAATTCAGGGATACAAACTTTGGCAATTATTCTAAATATCAGACGATGGTATATTTTATGATAGTACAAATGTGAATTTACAGTATTTTAACAACTTATGAAATATAAATAAATATGTATTTTAAATGCATATAATGTTAGATAACACTTCTAGGCAATTTTATTGGGAAATACTTTGAGAGTTCTTGTTACTGAGTTTGCTCAATTAGGGTGAACATCACTCAATGCAAAGGGAGCACACAGTTTAAGTTTCATTTAGCTTTCATAATAGGGCTTAAGTGGGACCTACATTTAAGTAGTGCATGGGCCTTGTGCTGAGGTGCATTTCACTCTTATAGCAAAATCAATAGTGTCTTCAAATTTATGTTTGGAACCATGGTTCCATTATAAGTTCAATTTGTGGTCCTTGCAATTTTGGATTGACAGATTCTTTTAGCAGTGTGAGTAGACTCCTGCAAATATATAACACAGAAAACTTGATTTGCTGAGTTGCTCTTGTTCTTCCCTCTAGTCACACTGCTGGGCTCGCCAAAAGAAAAAGAAGTCCTGAATCCTTGGTCTATATTTCTTCCCAAAAGACCAGATTTTCAAGTAAAAACAAAACAAAACAATAGGCCAAGATTTTCAAAAATGCAGATTGGAAGTTGGGTTGCTAAATCTGTAATTACATACTTATATAAGTCTGATTTTCACACGTGATGGGCACTCAGCATCTCCCATTGACTCCAGCACATCACTTCTTAAATCAGCAGATAGGACCAGGGCTGCATAAACTCTCCTCTGGGCCTGGGGCTATTAGATTTTGTGGGTCCCCTGTATACAAGTCTTTTTTCCTAATTTAAAACAAAATGATCACAATTATGGCATCGAGGCTATTAATGCTATACTAAACTTGCCTTTTAATTAACATAAAGCCATTGTGTGGTTACATTTCAGTCTTAAAACATGTAGAATATAGTTAAGTTAATTCAAAATAGCCTACTTCTTACCTTAGAACAGTTGTTATATTAGTTTCTTTCTGGGAGGGAGTTTCGGTTCAGGTGGGGGCTCCAGGCTGGAGGTGCAGGAGAGGGTGAGGGGTTTGGGCTCTGGGAGGGAGTTTGGTGCAGGAGGGGATTCTAACCTGGGGCAGGAGGTTGCAGTGCAGGAGGGGGTGTGAGGTGGAGGCTCTGGCTGGGAAGTGCTTACCACAGGCAGCTCCCGGCTGGCAGTGCAACAGGGCTCAGGCAGCCTGCCTACCACAGCCCCATGCTGCTTCCGAAAAGCAGAAGGCTGCTAGCATGTCTCTGTGCTCCCCACGGGGGGAAGCGGGGGACCACAGCATGTTTCCATGTGCTGCCTGCCAGTGCCACCCCCACAGCTCCCATTGGCTGGTTTCTGGCCAATGGGAGCTGCGGGGACAGTGCTGGGGGCGGGGGCAGTGTGTGGAGCCCCCCCACCCCCCCAGCCGCAGAGACTTGCCAGCAGCCGGCCACTTCCAGGAGCGGCGTGGGGCCATGGCATGCAGGCAGCCTGCCTGAGCCCTGCTGCGCCACTGGAGATCGCGATGGACTGGCAGAGGCTTCAGGATCGACCAGTCAATTGCGATCAACAGGTTGTGAAGGCTAGGAGTATAACAGGGTTTAAAAGAGAACTGGATAAATTCATGGAGGTTAAGTCCATTAATGGCTATTAGCGAGGATGGGTAAGGAATGGTGTCCCTAGCCGCTGTTTGTCAGAGGGTGGTGATGGACATCAGGAGAGAGATCACTGTTAGGTTCACTCACTCTGGGGCACCTGGCATTGGCCACTGTCAGTAGACAGTGTCCTAGGCTGGATGAACCTTTGGTCTGACCCAGTATGGCCATTCTTATGTTCACTGAATTGCATATAGTTATGGATTTATTTTTGTGGGGCCCCTCTTAGCCCTGGGCCCTGGGCTGCAGCCCTTAAAGCTCCTGCATTAATCTGGCCCTGGATAGGACTAGCCTGTACAACCCATACTAATGCTGGAGAGCATTTACTAGGGCTGATCCCCTGAGTTAATACTCACTAAGATAAGCACTGGTTACATATTGGTTCCATAGAGTTTTATACACAACACTTCCTCAGGGAGAGCTGCATTCTGCCAATGTGACCTATATTGAACTGTATAGTAGGATCACTTGTCTGAGTACTGATTACTGAACGTCAGTAAAGGTGGCAGAATCTGGCCCAAGATAAGACAAGCATTTCAAATATACTTGAATGGGTAGTAATAATACGTATACATTAGCATCTGGTAATGATTTCTTTCTAACACCTCTCCTCCTATATTAGGCAGTGCATGTAGGGCCAGATTGTACCCCCCCCCCCCTTACTCACACTGGCGAGCAGTTACACCTGTGCATAATTCCATTTAAGTCAAGGGGATTATCCATGTGAGTTAAAGGGTTGGCAATCAGAAATGTGAGTTAGGGGTTTGCAATCTGACCCATAGTGATGCCCATAGTTAATACTGCCCAAGCATTTCCATTACAGTTTCAGTTGCCTATAACTTTCACAGTGTTTTCCCTTTGGGGCTGAAATTTGGTAAGTTTGCTGTACATTAGGGAGCATTTCTCCCCAAAGTTCAATAAAAAATGGTTGAGCCACAGTGTGGATAGGTGGAGTCTAGGCTCTACCACACCAGCTGCCACAGTTCAGCCACTGTTGGAGGAGGGAAATGCTGAGTCAACACATTGTTCAAAGGAGGGGGCAGGGTTGGCAGGGTCATTTTTGACCCTGCATTGCTGGACTTTTTCTGTTCCCTCCTTCCCTGCCCCTTCTGTGAATGATATGTCAGTATAACTGCCCCCTCCCTCCTCACTCCTTCCCTATGTGAACAATACTGTCAGTTTGGGGGCAGCTCCCCTTCTTCCCTCTCTCTGTTCCCCCAGTAGGGAAGGAGATGGGAGGGAGAAGGAGAGTAAGAGGGGGCCCAGGGCTGGGAGTCCCAGGACACCAGGTGAGTTGTGTTTTGTTGCATGTACGCTATAAGGAGAAAGTTATCATCTTTTTTTTTCAAGTATAAAGCCTGTTTACAAGGAGAGTTTTCAAACTGTGTAACTCGAATAAATTGGTTTAGAAGTACTCGTGTACTTTTTTCTAGATGTATTTGATCATTTCTGTGATGCCAGCTTCACACCACAGGGACCAGGAACAGTCCTTGTTTAGTAGAACTCCACGAATTTCTCTAAGTTTGCTTGAAAACATTCATAAATAATCTTCTATTTCTGAGTTGTGATTCATTTTCAGCAGGTTGAATAACCAACCTGAACTGTCTACTGTATATGTGTGCGTGTGTGTGTGTGTGTGTGTGTTGTTTGAGTGTCAGTCTAACCAGAAAGAGTCTTTCAGAGAACAGAACATAAGTAGCACACTGAAGTGTTTAATATTTTATTTAGGGATGGGAAGCCCTGTCCACTGACATTAATTAATTAAGGGCTGCCTAAAATAACAGGATTTGTGAACTTGTGCTGGTGGGTGTGTCTGAATTCTTCTAGTTTTAAATATTTTAGAACTGCGTTCTGCTTGGAATATTTTTAATAGGAGCTTGGAATTAACAAGCAGAAGTAATACTCAACAGATAATAGTTTTTCTGAACCTTAACAAAAATACTTTCTGCAGTATATATGGGGCCCCATGCACAAACATATCCAGTACATATAGGACCTCATGCAGAACAGAGATACTAACAAAGGACTGTAGAAGGTCTAGCTAAAGTATTCAGTTTTCATATGTACAAACACCTGCTATGGAACATGAATTTAGTACAGCGATGAATCTCTATTTTTTAAAATCCAATTCAATGTCTTTACTAGAGTTTATATATATATATATATATATATGTGTGTCTATGCTTTCAACTATGTTAGAAATTGGCATATTATATTTAGAGCTTTCAAGTCTTCCCAAGGAAACTAAAATCATTAAAGTGCTTTAGAACATAACTTCCTGAAGTTGCAAGTAGCAGGATTGCAAATTAGTGCTGCTCAGAAGGAGAAGACGAATTATTGTAGATTTAATTTTACAAATCTGAGTTCACAGAAAGTGTAAAAGCCCAGTGGTGGGGAAGATATTCAAGGGTTAATATGATTTCTACTCCAGTGAGTTTTGCTTGCCATTATTTTCTTTTTCTTTTCTCCCTTTTAAAGGATTCATAGCATAAAATCTTCCTGGACACCTAATTATCAAGCCAGCTCACAGTCACAGCTGTCTGCTTGGAGAACCCATTAGATGCAGCAGTTGAAGCCTCCATAATTCCCCAAACTTCCCGGTTGTGAATATTAAGAAAAGATTTTTACATGTCATATGCAATTCGGAGGTGGTGTGAATGGCGTTGGAAATGACGAGCTATGAATGCTTGTCCATCATTCCATTCACTGGTTACAGGTGGTCTCATTTTCCACTTTCAGATATCGGCTAGCTATGACAGCAGGCACTTAATTTGCATGTTCGACAGACAACAAACGGCCCTGTGCATGTCAAAATAGGTGGTGATGCGTGACAGTTCCTACACAATACTGTCTCCTCTTTGCTTGACCTTTGACCTCCCTGCATGTCTTCTTTCACAATCAGAAAAAAATGCACTTTTCAGCTTTGGAATAAATTTGATACCAAATTGATTATTTTTCTTTCTTCTTTTTCTTCTTCTTTCTCCACCTCCTCTTCTTTTCTTGTAAAGAATGCAAGATCCAGACTTTCATCTTAACAGCTACAAAATTGCTAGAAGAGCCTCATAAAATTTAAAAATAGGTAATAGTGAGGGCTGGAAGCTGCCTTGTTAAAATTCATTGTGGTTAAATTCCTTGGAAGTTCTTTGTAAATGCAAATGTAACCTTTACAAGAGAGCTTAAGTCAGGTTAATATTTGTTAAAAATAAAATAAAATTAAGTTAAAAACTCACCAGTGCTTTGTTAATTGTACCACTGTCACATATCCATCTTAATATTTGCAAAGTACAATAGTTAATATTCATTAGTACATATTTTCCCAGTGTTTTGTGTCTGCCATTCAGTTGTTCTGTTTTTCAGTATAACCACTGCAAGAATCAGTTTGTTTAATTTGGCATCATTACAAACCTGTAGAAGTTTACAATTTTAACTAATTAAAATTCTGAAGTGTTATTAAAGAGCCAAAGTGTCTGAATGGTTTTGGTCCTACACATTCAGAGTTTAGGGAATTTGATTTGATTTCTGGAGTTTGTTGCTTTTTGTATGCTGTAAGTGATCCTACATGGTTGTATCAGGTCATAGGTAAAACTAAGACAAACTAGATTTGAGTACATCTCAGTATTGCTGAGTTCACTCAAGCACCTGAATTTTAATTCCAAAGACACATATAGCCCCTCGTAGAACCAAAGAATAACCATAATCCATCACAGATCTTATCTGCACCTCGGCTCTTGTTTTAATTAAGAATTTAAGCATGACAGCAGATAATCACACCTCTGGGGTGTTACAAGATTCGAGATGCAGTTGTATATCCAATACCCAAGGGTGTGATTATGCCACAATAACCTCACCCCTCCAGAGCTGTCCTATCAAGGGCCGCCGTAATGGGCAAAATGTGTGATTGTTGGCTTAGACTATTGAGCAGTCTCATCTAGTTGCTCAGCAATATACAGACGGTCAACTATATATAGCAACACTTTAAGGTGTCTTTTCTTTTCCATTTTTCACATACATATTGTTTTTCCCCCCGAGCTTTTCTGTTCATCAGAATAATTTGTGTCTTGCATTAAGAAAAAAAAAACATATAATTTAAAAATCTTCTGAAATATCCCTTTCTATAGTGTCATCTAGGTGACATTTGCCTGATCCTATAATTTAAGTTTTAATTTAAAATATGAGAAGATGTATCCCAAGTTTAGCTATTCACAACTTCAGCTTTATCAGAACATTCTAACCCCCCCTCCATCACCTTCCCATCTTGATGAGTTTCCATACTGTCATTTTAAACAATGTTTCCAATGAGATGAGTGAAATTCAGCATGTACCTCATAGTAGCAGTGAAGCAGTTGTACAGTATTGATCATTAAAGAGATATTTCTCCCACTCTCATGAGTACAAAGTACACATGAGATATACTAGTTTCATAGTCTGGACAACAAAATTGTCTTCTCATAATCCATTCTTCCTGTTGTATCTGATGCTACTCCTTTTGAGTCTCGATAACTGCTATCTCCTCATCCTCTGCTGCTAACATCAACCCATGCTGTTGACAGATGGGGTCCCACATTCTAGGCATTTATTTACATACCAAGATTATGAAAAAGTGAGAATGGCTGCTGCAGAATGGGACACTCCCAATTTTTTTATGGCACTGGAGTTTGTTTGATCTAAAATCCTAAATCAGAGTGGAGAAGTGACTAAAGTTAAGCTGCTCTGTAATGATTTATGAATACCCTTTTGAGATGTTTACTGTATACCTGTGTTTGTTTAGCTTAATAGGGGGTTGTCAGGAAGAACAAGAAGGAAGGGAAACAATGGCTTGAGGTAAGGCATCCTTCAGCAAACAGTGAAAAGTTATTAAGAGATAATTCCCAAACTATTAGCTCTGTAGATTTTGCCTTCTGACTCCAGCCTATTTACAAAATTAGTTTTGACAAGTAGAGCCCAGGCCTGGGAAACAGAGGATCAAAAGCAGTTTAAAAAGAGACTTTCTCTCAAAAGAGGGGATACTTGGAGGAGTTCTCTGAGGAACCTGACTAAGATGCAGGCACCTTTCGGGGCAGCTCAAGAAGCCAGACCTGCCCAGATCACCATCACTGGATGGTAGAGGGGTTAGGTGAGTGTGTGTAGACAGTCTGTTGTTTTAAAATTCTTTTTCTGTAAATACTTTGTTTCTATTGTTAAAATAAACAATACTTTGATTTTGAGAAGGCCGTTTGGTCCTAATATTCACCACTGGTCAGGGATTAAATTTAAATATAAACACTGTTTCCTTCGCTTTGCCCTACTCTCTGTATTCCCCTCACTTTTCCCTAGCCACCCACAAACACACATACACTCTCAGCCAGTCCATCCATCCCAACGCTTCCTTACATGTACGTGATGATCTTCCTATCTCTTTTTTTTAGACACACCTCTCTCTTGCTTGTATACTCATTTTGCCACTTGTACTTGTAAATTCAAGCTTGGTTGTGCAATTTCCATAGACACAATACAGGGCCATTTTTGTGTTGTGTTGGCAGTTCCTCTTCTGGTTGAGGAAGATTTGGGTGATGTGTCAGTGGTCAGGGGCTCCTCCAGCTCCACTGAAGTCAGTGTGAGCCTTTTCATTGACTTCAGAAGGAGCTGGATCAGGCCCAGAGACAGTATGTGCCAGATCAAGTATAAGTGCTTAAACTTCACACTCTTTTCCTTAAGCCATCAACTGAAATGTTATAATGCAACTCCAAGATTACTAGGTAATGTGGGATTCATTCGTATAAGAAGTTAAACTACAGAAGGTCTTGTGACTCATCTTCCAGTCACCAGAGCCAGATTTTCAAAGGTATTTAGCTGTCTAAAGATACTCGTGGGATTTACAAAAGCACCTAAGTGAGCTAGGTACCTAATTCCCACTGATTTCAACGGGAGTGAGGCATTAACCAACTTCAGTAAAGTCACTAGGTGCCCACTTAAATACTTTTGAAAATCTGGCCCTAAGTGATTTAGATAATTATGCCTCATTTTCAAAAGTGACTTAGGCACTTAGGAGCCTTACGTTTCATTGAAAGTCCATGGGATTTAGGTTCCTAAGTATCTAAGACGCTGTTGAAAGTAGGTATAGCCATCTAAGTCACTTAGGCAAACTGCCTTAGTAGTGAGCTTATTTGGTTCTCATAAAAATTGCAGAATTTTAAGGCATTTTAACCATTAGAATTGGAGTGTGCAATTAGTTTAAGTAAAGGAAAGAGGAGAATAGAGGAGTGAATGAAGACTGCTGATAGATCTCTGAGGTGGCAGTTCCAATGGAAGGGAGGTCATAATTCCACCAATCTGTCTTCCCCTTTTCAATCCAAGAAACATATAATGATTAATTATTAATTACTGAAAATAACTATAATATTTACTTGCCCTCAGAGTTACCAAGAATTGCATATTTTTGATAGAAATGGCACAGAACATTTACATGACTAACATAAAGTAAAGTACTTACTTATTACTAGAGATCCCTTTAAGGGACTTAATATTTATTGGAAGCTACTTAGTAGCATTTCCATTACTGATAATTGTAAAAACAAATCCTTGTTGTTGACCTCTGTTCAATAAGGACTACTCCAAGTCAATACGTATTTCACAGGAATAGTTAAATTGCTCAACAAAAATATTGTATTTATACACATAGGAAAATAAGTGAAGCCTACACTGTTCCTTTCACCCATGTGAGAGCAGGTAACTGAAACCGGATGGATGTCTGGACCCACTGTTTCTGTGCAATCATTTCCCACCTTCCTGGGATCCATGGAAGCCCAGCCATGGATATACAACAGGGACTGGGATCCCTGGGGTTTTGGAGATAGGCATAAGGGCTGGGGATCATCTTCTCCCTGCGGCATCATTCCTGGTTGCCCCTGCACTTCATGATAAATCTACGGAGAAGAAGGGTGGGAAGCCTCTCCCCATCAGAATCTATAAGCTTTCATTTCATAAACAAGTAATTACTTCTATCCTTTCCTTGTGAAGACAGCCTTGAAAACAAAGGGCAGTAGAAACTTATTACTATGGGTGAAAGTTTGTCACTGATATTTTTCCAAAGGTAATGGGTCTACCTTAAAGCCACCAAGTCACTTGGAGAATTGTCCCTTTAAATCTTTGCTAAACGTGCTGCGCTTTTTATACACAGTTGTCAGTGCAAGCATTTGGGCTCCACGTCACATGTAGCAGGGAGAAGGTGATATTACGGAGATCCCCACACCCCCTTTCTATATCAAATGAATCTGTTAGTTTGAGACTACCCTAAAGAATAATCTTACTGACCTTTGTAGCCTTTTATTTTATTTAAAGTGAATTTTGTTACATGGTATTACACCACCATGGGTTCAGCTCTGGCAGCTACAGTTTCAGTTAACAGAGTGGTCACCGCTGCTACTTGCTTCAGAGTTAGTGTCTCTAGGAACACATAAAGACCAAGGGTAGTGACCGCACATACATTCACCAGTACAAAGTCTAGTCTATTTTACAAGTGTTATTAAAGTTATGATTGATTACCCAAGCATATAGAAATTCTATACAGACCTATGCACAAGTTACAAATATAGTTATACTCACATCCTTAACAATAGTGTTAGGGTCTGAGGGGTCTCTCAAGGTTTGATCATCAGTAGAGGAATAGTTCCAGCTGGAGTGTCTCACTGGGAGCTCAATTTTCCTGTTCTGGGTTTCCCCTTTTTATAATGTGATTCTGCCTATACTTGCATTCTGTGCATGTCCATAAAAGTGTCAACCCTCTTTTCTCTTATTGGTCTGTTGTCCCCTGGAAACTTAAGGGACCCCAATTTTCTATAGGCTGTGTAAGTGCCCTTTGTTCTCATTAGCATTGACGCACAACCTGTGTCTTGTGGTTAAGACATATGTCTGAGACAGATGCACCTTTACAGTATTTTTATGATCTAATATTAATCTTGTGGGCAATTTTGCACAGTATTACCTCTTGGTACCTCTTTTCCCATAATCTTAGGGCGTTGAGTTATTTCTTGGTCGTTGGGTTAAGTAATCATTTCTTGTCTCCAAGGCCTAAAATAGCTAAGTCTCAAGCTATGGGTTCTTGCATTTCAGCTTGTCTTACTCAAGTCTAATATTTGTTTCCTGTAAATACTGATCAGTCTTATAGTTTTATAACCCTACAAATTAACTCTAATTAACATACAATGAATATATGTAATATAACATATTGATTAATCATAATGTTGCACAATAGATCGATAAATAAACTGAAATCATTGGCTACATCTTCCTCTGAATCCCATGTATTTCACTCTGTCTAGTAAACATAAATTTCCATGAAATTTCCTGTAAAAGCTACTGCCCACAGAGTTACTGAATATCAGGCTTGGATTTAGCAGGACTTTTTGTGATTTCTGCATTTGCTACACAGATGTGGTACTAACAGGTTTAGTATTTATAAATTCATGTTAGATGCAGAACCAAAGTTTTAGTCTGTCATTGTTGAATATGGAATGTCATATGCAGCAGTAGCAGCACAATAAATACTTTTCTACTCTGGTGAATTATTAGGCCCTTTTATCTATAAATTCTCTTTGTTTACTCACCTACAACATACCACTAAGAAACTTTTATTGTGTAAAATAGGCCACTTAAGTATACAGTAACTCTGAACTAGCCTCAGAAGGATTTTTACACATAATTATCAGTCTGTAGTGAGGTGGACTGGCCCTCCCCAGACACAGAAAAAGAGAGTGGCTCTACCCTCTCATAGGCTGAGCCCTACCCCTATCTCTGCCCCCGGAAGCCAAGTGGCGGGGTCAGAAGTATAAAGGTGGGACCCGGAAGCTCAGTCAGGGTCCAGCCACTGGAGGTGACAAATGCTTCCCTTGAGCTCTCATGTTGGGAGGTGGCAGCAGGCCTGCACAGAGTGCAGATGAGTGGCCCAGACTGGCTGGACACTGGACTAACCTGACCCCGGGGGAAGAAGATGACTGGCCTGGACCACCCGGGCTCCTGGACAACTTGGCCCCGCAGGAGATAGACAACTGGCCCGGACCACCAGCTGGCCCAACCCCAGTCAAGGTTCTGCTGGCAACAGGTTTAAATGGGCAGCAGGTTTAAAACAAATAAAAGGAAGTTCTTCTTACAACACACAGTCAACCTCTGGAGCTCCTTGCCTGAGGAGGTTGTGAAGGCTAGGACTATAAAAGGATTTAAAAGAGAACTAGATAAATTGATGGCAATTAAGTCCATTAATGGTTATTAGACAGGATGGGTAAAGAATGGTGTCCCTGGCCTCTGTTTGTCAGAGGGTGGAGATGGATGGCAGGAGAGATATCACTCGATCATTACCTGTTAGGTTCACTCCCTCTGGGGCACCTGGCATTGGCCACTGTCGGCAGACAGGATACTGGGCTGGATGGACCTTTGGTCTGACCCACTATGGCCATTCTTATGTTCTTATGTTAACTAAGGCCCCCGCCGGTCACCTCACCTCACCGGATCAGCAGGTACCCTTGGAGGCAGAGTGTGGAAGTGGCCCAGGGGTAGTAGACTCCTGTTCGGCTGTAATGCTGGGTGAGTCAATGTGTTGTGCCTTGGATCCCCACTGACACGGTGGCAGACCCCTCCACGTCCCTAAGGGCCCTGGGCCTGGATGCAGCTGAATGGGAGGGCCTGCGTCCTTCTTACCACCCAAGCTGTGGGTGGCAGTCTCCCCCTCCCTCAGGCTAGCTGAAGGAAAGCCTGAGTTAAATGACTTTGGTTGCAGGTCCTGGCTGGGTGACGTTGTGTCCCACTCAGCTCTGAACCAGAGTATGGGCTCATTAACTGTCTGCAGCCACACCTGAGTACAGGTTGGAACTGAGACACTTTGTCCCCTCTGCCCTCCTAACCAGAGCTTGGACTACGTGCTTATTTGCTGTTCTGCCTGAAGGCAGACCCAAGCTAAATGTCTGTGTTGGCTGCCCTGCTCTGAACCCTAGCCAAGGTTGATTGATGGTTTGCAACTCCACTTGAGGGCAGGCTTGAGCCATACTTTAACAGGTCTTGCTGATTCCCCCTGCCCCCACATCAAGCATTGTCTAGAAACTGAGTGAGGTGGACTGGCCCTCCACGGACCCAGGTGGCAAGGTACCCCACCTTCAACAGACTGCACAGTCCAAATCAGATTTTAAGCAAAAATCTAGGATTTCATGATCTTATTTTTAAAAACCTTTCTTTCTAGTCCTATCAAAATCTCTGTGATTTATTCATTATGTATAACTTACAACATTTGTGAGATATGAAAATTGCTGGAGAGATGTGGCTTTTCCAAATTTGAGTCACAAATCACTTGTGCACAGGAAGGATTTGGGACTATCATAGATGAGCATAAATCATCTCCTATGCTCAGATTGCAGTTTCCATGAAGTCTGTACTAAAGCCCTGCATGGGACTATTTTTTTAATCCCACCCCACAATACCCTCTTCCACCTGCTACCACACTGTTTATTGCATTTTTATCCTGCTCCCACCCACAAAAACCTTAGATCCCACAAATCCTGCAAGAGAGACAGTTTCCCGCATGCTACTAAAAAAAACAGACTCATTGGTTGTTTAATATATTATATATATAAACTGAATTCAGACACAATTTTTACCACTAAAAGAATAAAACAAATTTTTCTTAAACCATGTAAAAATACTTTAACTCCTGTTATAACAGACATCAAATCTCTTTCTATCCCTGCTAATATTTAAGTGTTAACACTTTATTTTTTTAAAAAGAAAAACTTGCTTTACATCGCTGAAATTCTATTTATGAGAAACTGATGAGAGATTTAGTGTTTTCCTGCAAGTTACTGTAGTCTGGTTTTTTTTGCCCCCCAATCCAAGTACATTTTACCTGCTCCCGCTATTATGGCGGCAAGTCCTGCAGGACCTGTGGGATCTAGTCTGTACAGACTCTGACCACTTTTCATGATTTAGGAAAAGCACTACCAGAATGAAAAACATACATTCTAGCAAGCTATGACAGGTAATTCCATTGTATATGGGATTTTGATATCCAAAATGTGGTTTTGTCTGATTTGTTATGAAAAACAAAAATGTCAAAATTCACCAGCCAAAGGGAATGGAACCTGACAGGCTGCCCCAGAGTCATGAACCCAGAAGCACCAGGAACTGAGACTGCAGAGGAGACATGAGCCTGATCTTTGAGGCCAGTACTCCTAGGGCTTCTAGATTTCCAGTTCCCCATCACCCTGCCTGGGATGCAAAGGAAACAGTACTGAACAGTTGCTGCACTCACTAGAGTGCATGGAGTGTGGAACTGGCTATTTTGAGTGGCCTTTCCACAGCCTTATAGGGAGAGAGTGTGCGTGTGTGAGGCGAACCTTCTTGCTCAACTCTCCTTCCCCGTGCACCCATTTTCATGTCAGTTGCTCATATTTCACTCTCTGGGTGCATGTGACAGCACCATTTCATTGGTTCTTCAGTCACAATAGAGACTTTTAACCTAGACAGGGCCTAAATTTCTAGCATAACAAAAAGGAGAAAATAAACTTTCTTGGCCTTCTTCATATGTCACAAAGAAGTAAAACAAACAAACAAACAAAAATAAGCTTTCAAGGAAAAGAAAGTAAGGTATCCTTAAGCCAGCTTGCTTGTATTTAATTCCTGTGTTAGGGAGGAGTTGCAGTTTGTAACAAACCATAGATTGTTAAATTCCACAGATTAGTCAGCATTTGTCTTTCCTTAATAAGGGGTGGAGGAACTGGATTGAGGACCCCAATTTATCCACTGAAACATTGGCCATTTTTCTTTATGCTTCTTCATGGTAAACAGTGTTTAGATAATTGTGGGGATTCTCTGGTTCATGAAGTTATTCCCATGGGCTAGATCTCTGAGCCCAGAAATGGAGTTAACTCCTCAGACTTTTAAGTGGGCACATCCTTCGATTATTGTTGATCACAAAAATGTACATTACTGTACTATTAATGATCCATTTGAAATAATTGAAAAAAATCATATCTTAATCTTCTTATAATAGCCTCACCTGTCCTACAGTGAACTTAGTTTTGCCCATGGGTACTCCCCACTGAAGAGATCTAGAGTTGTGCAAGCAGATGTGAGTGCAGATTTGGTACTACTGTATCATAGCATACATATAAAATACCTAATAAGCAGAAATGCCCATACCTGTCAAAACAAACAAAACAACAAGCAAACCAAGAGAGTATGGGATAATAGCATTTAACGAAAGTGGAGTGAGTTCATTCTTTCCCTTTCCAAAAGACAGAAAATATGTATTTTGCTAGAAATAGCAACATCAAAATGTAGTTCCAAATTCAGAAAGCTTTAGAACAGATTTTCCCATATTTTTTTAAAATCATCTTTCTCCACCCTCCCCACTTTCTACCTATCTTTTTGTGGAACTCATTTGTTATGGCTGGTTTCAAATTCGATTGTAAGGTCTTCAAAGCTTTGGTACAGCTGCTGTATTTGTGTATTTGACCCACCACAACCTGAGAAGTGGCTTCTGCACTGCAAATGTGTATGTAACAGTTACAAAAACCTGATTTTCTACTTCTTCCACTATCCATTACTAATAATGTAAAAGATCTCCATTAATAGTTATGAATAGTGAAACCAGAATGTGGAAATGAGGACTTTGGAAGAGGCAAGAAAGGAGCGCAGTGGTCTGATGATTTGCTGTTGCAGTTCCTCCCATCCCTTACTTCTGACATCCCCCCTCCACCCTACCCCAGAACATCTGATATGTCACTGAGGTCTACAGTTCATACGTGGGATGCCTGAGAACAGGGAAAGTGCCTTTGGGGATGGGAGTCCAAAGGGTGTGTGGCTCTGTCTGGCAAAAGGTATTGGCATCCTCCAAGGCAGATTGAAGGAGATTGACATCAGTGCAGAGTGAGCTTAAATGGACTAGAGAATCACAACGGCATGAGTCAGGTCTACGTATCACACGGCACAACTTCAGCACTGTTGCTTTATTTGAACAATAGAAATTGATTGATAGTGTTGAGCTGTGTCAGAAACAGTTTTTTTAAATGTTACTTGTCATTTTAACTGAAATACGAGGCCTCTTTTCAGATACTGAACAGACTAACTTTTCTCCATTTCAAAGTGTCACTAGAGGTTCTAAGCAGAGATATTCTGTGCAATAATATGGCAGGAAAGCTCTGAACAATAGGAACTGGAGCATTTGTGGTTATTGGGCCAGATTAATTCACTGGATTCCCAGGGTGAAGGGCATCCATGCTGGGGCCCTGGAGCTGCAGCCCACCAATGGCTGGAAGCGGGAAGGGACTAGCTGGCTGTAAGATGCACTGTTTCAATACTAATCCCTTCTTCAGTACAGGACTCTGTGCTGGCAGGTTCCTCTGCAGCCCAGACCATCTTTTAAAGCTGCCTTTTTTTATAACATTTCCCAGAAGAAAGCAATGGACAGAGAGGCAGTACTGCCCCCTGGGCTGAATGCTCCTTCCATCACAAACACAGAAGGATACAATTTACAGGCCCTTACACCTTCAGGTGAGAAGCTTGAAGATATATGTAGCAATAACTGAGTCAACAACATGTAATTGACACTTCCTTTCCTCAACTGTTAAACTCCTGCCATTTCCCCCTGCAGTGTTGGGCAGAGTGGTTCATATACACATGTATTGTGTCGACCTTGTAAAATCAGTAGAGAACTTTGACATCTCCACATGAAAAGTGCTATGAGTTGTATTAGTTAAGTTTTTTTAACTAAATTACCAGTACATTTGAATTACCACGGTAGCAGAGCTGACTTGAACTTCCTTTTGGATATTTTAGTTTTTCTTTGTGCATTGTTTCTTTGACTGTGGCTGTTGATGTTCCAGCCGTCAGCATGCACATGGCATAAACATATTTTTGTTTTTAAAATGTGAAAAAGCAGACAGAAAGCTACCCCAGATCTTTTTCGCAAGTGTGATATGTGATGACAACTAGATCATGTAAAAGTCAATCTGTGATCAGCCATGTCTAAAACTCAAAACCTTATGGCTTCAATTGAAAGACCATGCTAATTCGCCAGGAATAATCTTTAAAAGCATACTATATGTATCTCCACAGGAATCCTCCTCTGTGGGTATAGCATAGCAGCATATTTCCCTCTTTCATATAGTCCTAGAACAGCAAAGAATGGCACACATTAACAGGTAGGTAACTACCTCTCTACCCCTTCATTATCTCTTGCATACTATGGGAAGAATGGCAGAAACAATCCTTGTGTTTTGAGGAGAGCTGTGACTGCTGTTGTACCCTGCTGCCACACACAAGATGGTATAGAGGAGGGGGAACTGCTTGACCTTTCTCCCCCTTTGCTCAACAGCAGAGCAGTAAGTCACAGCATGATATAAGTAACTGCATATTAATTTTGTTTAACAGCACTTCTTTTTCTTCCCTGCTTTTCCCTAATATTTGTTTGTGAGCGAGACACAGAAACAAACCTGATAAGTCCGCAAATAATTGATTCTGTTTAAAGCTAAGATGTATTAGACTGGATTCTGCCCTGATTTGCACCCCATGCAATCCCACTGATTTACAAAGTGTTGCATGTTGTTTCAAGTCAGAGTATGTCTGCAGATACACTATGAAAATGCACTACCATTCAAGTCTGTTCTTTTAATTAAGCAGATGCAATAGAGAGACCTATGGAATCTAAAACAAGAAAAAAATAAATATTAAAAAAGGAAATTCTCTACTTATTATTTGAATCAATCCCTCTTTGAATTTCTGAAGTATCAACAGTATTTTTAAGTGTAGGCATCTGAAGGGTTCTGTGGCATGAGACACATGAAAGTGATTTTGATAAAGAATCTCTGAACAGGTTTTGAGTCAAAAAAGAAAACACTGGCAATTTCGTCCCAAACCCAATATGAATCTTTATGTCTTATTTCCAAACACCTTTAACTTCAGGTCCCAGCCAGAACCAGGAAGAGCAATATGAGAGGCAGTACAAAAGACTATTTCCTGCATTTCTGGCCTAATTTAGGAGAAGGACGCATCAAGCATCTGAGAAAGAAACCTCTTTGTGCAGGACGTCCAGTCCAGACTTGCACAGGTAATATAGTCAAATCAGAAATACTACTACTAATTAATAATATAATATATTCAGCAGTGGCCAAAGATGGACTCTGTAATGGAATACTAAACTTTATTATACCGTCAGCCACTGTGGTGCTCTGTCTGTGACATACTTACTACCATATTTAAACTAACCTCAGCCATACTAGGCAGTACGTTAAAGGATCTTATGGAACACATACATGTCTGGAGTTTGTATCTCTCTGAGAGGGAAACTCTGTAATCAGTCCATATATGATATAGAAAACTGACCCACTAGAGCTAACAGACCAATGCAACAGAAAGATATTTTCATGACAACACCACTACCAGATAGACCTTGGAAGAGACTAGCTGCAGATTTGTGTGAATTCGGAGGCCATTATTAACTGGTCAAAGTGAACTATTTTTCCAGGTATACAGAGATAATGTACTTGAAAGACAGAATGTGTCAGAGTGTTACTGAGGAACTGAAGTTCACTTTTGCTCACTTTGTTATTCTAGAACAACTAGTGATGGACAATGGATCACAATTCACTGCAGCAGAACTTAAGTCATTCTGAATGAAATAAGATCTAGATCATATTACTAGCAGCCTACATTACCCACAAGTGAATAGAGAGGCTGAAGGAGCTGTACAAACAGCTAGGATAATCTTACATCAGGAAGATCCATTCCTTGCTCTTTTGAGTAAAAGAGCAGCTACTGAATATGCTTCTTGCTTGCATACATATACTTGCCCTTGGAAATTTCCACTACATGCATCCGACGAAGTGGGTATTCACCCACAAAAACTCATGCTCCAAAACTTCTGTTAGTCTATACGGTGCCACAGGACTCTTTGCTGCTTTTACTGAATATCATAGAATCATAGAAGATTAGGGTTGGAAGATTAGGGTTGGAACAGGAGGTCATCTAGTCCAGCAGCATTAGCTGCATCATTCTGAACACCTTGAAGTTTACGGAGCATGGAGATTAGGAACAGCATAAAAGAGGAAACTGCAGTAGTTGATACTGTATCAAAAGATGGACAAAGAAAGCCCATACAAAAGTTCTTGTGTGTTCTAAAAATATTGCTGTTAAATTATAACAGAAGTCTCAGCTTTAGAAATACCTCTGTTCTCCGTACCAGTTTATAAATATTTAGTAATTATGTACAAAATATTTTTATATTAGCTCTTGCCAAGGATAAACAAAAGTGGAAAGAGTTTTCATTTGAGCATACATTACTATATAGTCCAGCACATCTCCTGATGGGAAGGAATCTCAGAACTAGTGTTCCAGCGTTGGTAAAAAAATCTATTTCTGAAGTGGCCAGACATGAAGAGACAAATTGGATAAAAAGGCAAAAAGAGCTTCTGAGCACTTTTACAACAGACAATACTCAGTTAGAGAACTGCTGGGTCTTGTACCTGGTGACGACATTCTTGTCAAACTGGATGGAGACAAAGGACAGACAATTTCAGCCATTGTGAAGAAAAAGAATTCATCACGCAGATCATATTTGATCAAGACCAACAGTGGAGAGTTCAACAAAAACTGTCAATATTTACAGTTTTTTTTCTTTAGAAAGAACAAACAATAAAGGAAACTCTACAGATGGCAGATGGAGAAGAAGACCCAAAGACTGAACTGACCAGAGCCAGTCACTGCTGGCGATCGACAGCCAGATAACCAAGTTTTATGCATTTGAGTCATGTAATTAGAAAACCAGTATGATTCAGAGACACTTAACAGACTTATAAGTACTGAACTTCAAAATAGTGTGGTAGAGTAAATTTTCCAAATAGTAGCAATGTAGAACTTAGTTTTAAAGAGTGGAGATGTAATGGTATTCTGAGCTGTAATATACTGTTCAGTCACTAAGTGGGCTGTGTGTAACATACCTTATTTAAGCTAACTTCTTCCAAATCTGACAGCACATTAAAGGATTTTATGGATGACATAAAATGGATGTCAGTCCATTTTGATACAGAAGTCTGACGTGCTAGTAGCAATCCTGAAACTTATTGTCTAGAAAGTGCACATGACAGGTTCAAACCAAATTGCTTGATACAAGACCTTGAACTTTGAGAAAGTTCACATATGATCCAGATTTTATGACTCAGGAACACTTTTAGTTCAGAATTCAAATGAGCACCTGACCCTTTCAGAGGCAGATTAAGATTTATTGGGGCTCTGGGCAAAAAGGACATTTGGGCTCCCCACAGCATACACACCCCTGCTATGGGGCCCTGCTCCTCCCCTTCTCCCAGGCCCTACCCCCTGGCCTGGCCAGCACCCTGGCTGTGGTAAGAGCCACCCAGGGGGCCTGGGCAACTCTGAGGAGCCCTGGACCCTCCAACTTCTCTTGGATGTGCACCCTAGGGGGCAGGGACAGAGGCTTGGGGCTGTTCTAGGGCATCTTGGCTCCTCGCCCAAGGCACTGGGGTGCCCTACAGTGGCCTGGGCTCCCTGGGTGGCACTTACCTCAGCCTAGGTCAGTGGTCTCCAAACTATGTGGTGCATCTCCCTTTGGGGGCAAGGAGGGGGGGCCTCAGGCCAGCTCCATGCTGCCAGGGGGAAAAGGAGAGAGACTCTAGTGGGCATCTTGGCCAAATCAGCATGAGGGCAGAGAGTGGGAATAGGCTTACCCTACCACAGGCTCCAAATTTCAGCTGGGTCAGGGGGGACCTCCACGAGAAGAGAAGGAACAGACCCCAGTTAGAGGAGAGGAGGAGTAGGGGGTGGGGTCGGACTTCTGGTGCTCCTGCCTTCGGGACTCCCAAATTGGCCCTCATCAGCCCATGCGGTAATCTGCCACTGGCTTTTTTGGGTGCTTTCACAAACTGTACCTCTGCTTTATTTGAGGTTGGCTGGTCACTGTTTTTTGTCAGTAATAGAAATTTTTTTGTTGTGTTAGGGCTCAGTCTGCATCTAGAACAGAGCCACATGTACTTGTTTCCCACTCTAGAGCCTCAAACTTTTAAGACGTCCAATTCTCCTTACCAACTCAAGTAACAAATTCTATATAACAAACTTCATTGTACTGAGATCTATAGCCTGATAATTGAAAATGCATGATGGTTCAGTGTCTGTGCATGTTTTTTTCAGTGGAACCCTTATTTTTGTGTACATTGGAACTCATCCTTACACCAGATGAGTCAGGATTTCTGTTTCTACAATATGCCATCTTTTATATGTCTAACCTAGGTGAGGGTCTGAGCATCTGAGAGCAGGATGTATACACAAACTGTCTCTGGCACCATGTCACCTCAGATTTAAGTTTCCTCTAGTACATGTCCACTTGTATACAGCATGGAGTCCTTAACATTGCTAGTAAACTGTTACTGACACAGATGCAGCCTAAACAAGATTTCCAAATTTCTCAAAGATGACCATATGGCTGGTGTAACTCTTTTAATATTTCATGATCTTCTTTGTATGGTCTCTAATTATAGAAAATCTGTTAAGGAAAAGACAATCATTGGTTTAAAAGAACAAAAATTCAGAAAGTCCCATAAAATTTCACTAGAATTCTTATATGATTTATTATATCTCCCCCGAAATTACAAATATCTTATCACCCATGACTCATTGTTTAACTTTATCCACTGATTAATAGGTTTTTATGTCTGTTTCCATCTTCCCCTTTTACACTGATTCTAGGCTGAGTTTTAACAATCAATAACAATTGTGACATATAATGATTTTTAGTCCTTTTTCCTTTGGAAAAAAGTAGAGGGTTTTTTTTTATAACCCTAAATCTCATATTTTCTTGTCACATAAACATAAAAGAGAATGCTTAGAACATGGCAACAGCACATATTTTACACTAGTGGTAGCTATTCCCTGCAAAGTATCTGAATCAGAAGGAAACACTTTTCCTAACATTCAGATTCAGGTTTTATTTCTTTTTATTTTCAAACTGGGTGCTGAATTTCCCAAAAGGAATTTAGCATCTTATCTAAGAAGTGAAGGCAATCAGTAGATTTCTTCTTTTTTTATATTCCTCCCCACTTCCTGCCTCCTTTCTCCATACCTAAAGGATGTATTTCTTAATGGAAAATATCATCAGCCTCAAATGCAGATATTAAAGTAATAAAGATAATCTCTTATTTCCTCTGAAAATATTAATGAAACCTTCAGAAGCATTAAATAGGACTACAGTCTTGGGTATTTTTAATATTTAATGACTATGTGATAACACAGAATGTGAAGTGTTGCTGCTGCTTCTGATAACAATCTCTTTTGTAGTAATACCAAAACATTGGTGTGTTGAATTGTTAGAATGACTCTAGAAATCTTCATAATATATTAGGTGTAGAAATAGAAAGACAAATGAGGATTTTTAAGGTAGTTTAAAATTGTCAAATGTCTAGTCTTGCAATTTATTCAGTACATTGTTCTAATAGCAGAATAAACATATGAGTTAGAGAGATTAACCCCTTGAAGAGTTGGCTACTCAGAAATTCTCTATATGTGTGAATATCTCCTGTCCGTGTGTTCCATTCTAGGCATCCGAAGAAGTGAGCTGTAGCTCACGAAAGCTCATGCAGAAATAAATTTGTTAGTCTCTAAGGTGCCACAAGTACTCCTGTTCTTTTTGCGGATACAGACTAAAACAGCTGCTACTCTGAAATCAGAAATTAATGACTCTTAGTAGATCACAACTTCTGTCCCTCACTCAGAGTTTTTAATAATTTTATACATATAAACTTTTCAGTTGGGCCCAGTGAATCTCAAGAGTCAAATTTCAGTTTTGACCAAAGCAAACTGGAATCTTCCCTGTCTTTTACTGCTAACGTTTATAAGAAGACCAGGCTTTATAAGCCAACTTATTTAGTTCCTTGTAATTTAACTTTTAGACTGTTTGGAAATTGTTCCCAGCTTCATGGTGAGGACGGGGAGGGTAAAGGGAAAATAACTAATTCTAGGCAGCCAAATAAGAGCCCTAAATTTTGAGAGGTGCTGTTCCCCCAAGACTGTTGCTGAAAAGAACTTTCAGCACCCAAGTTTTAAAATTTTAGTGAGACTTTGTCCATCAAAGACATTTGATAGGCCCGATAGTGAGTTTGACTATGTCTGGAGGTATAATTTCCAGCCCAGCTAGACAATCTATGCTAGCTCTGACTGAGCTATTGTACTAAAAATTGAAATGTAGTGGCATGAGCAGCTAGCCTCCCTGAGTTAAATCCTCTCTGAAATCCTAGGTACGTTAGGTGGCTAGCTCTTCTCACTGCTTGTGCCATTAGAGCTACACTGTGGTTTTTGTTTTATTTTTTTGTTTTTAGCACATTAGCTCAATCAGAGCTAGCACAAATATATCTACTCAAGCTGGAAATTACACCTCTATCTCCAGTATAGGCACAATCTGAGAGATACTTCAGTGGGTACAACTGATTTCCCGTAAAGTAAGATAAAAGAAACAGTATCAAAATTACAGTCAACTATTTGGGTGTGGTTGGTGGTCTGTTATCGACAAGGGATCAGATTAGATCCTCTGGAGGTTCCTTCTGGCCTTAAACTCGATGACTCTCCCTTTGCATAAGCAAAATGAAATAATTTGTTTTTTCAGTTTTGCTAAAATTGATATAATTGCCTGTAAAAATTCACATATTAATGTTGACATTTGCAAAATATCAGCAAAATTCTGTTATGCTGATTGTGAATTTACACAGTCTAAGAAGCCAGAAGATAATGCACACTAAAATTGTATTCCACTCTGAAATTTGCATGAAAAGAAAAACAAACTTTTCCCACCACTTAAAAAGTCACACAGCTTAAAAAGCGAGCACAGTTGTTCAATTAACTGTATGTATGTAGTACTCCTATACAAACATACATAGCTGTACCCTGCTTTACATACTGCTTAAACCATTAATGATTATATTCCAGATAACTGGAATATTAATAGTAAGTTAATGGTGACACTCTGCTATATAAGCCAACAAAGTACCTGTGCTATCCAAAGGACATAGCTAATAAGACTAGGCTATGTGTAGGCCCACATACAAGCCTGATGATGTGGCTATTAAGTAAATCAAAATGTCAGGTTTACTACACTGGGGAACAAAAGAAAAAGTCAAATAGGTCAGGCCACAGACAATGCAAAGGGAAAGAAAAAGTTAGCAGTGAAACATAATTATAAATCTGGCCTAATGATGAAAGAGAATAACTCAGAAATGGAACGGCTAGTTACTCCTCAGCCTCCTCCAGCATCTCTTGGAAAGGCCCCTCACTATCCCCAAATAGCTCAACCCCTCCCATAGTCCCACTTTTCCCTTTTTCTGCCCCCTCCTCTATCACAGTGATTGCACCCAGAATGTTGGGGACAATTACGTCACAGCCCCAGTTCTGTTTCCGCAGCACCTGCAATCAACAAAGTACACCGTGAGATTATTTCTCTCCAGTTTTTGGAGCGATCAGTTTTACTGCATTTCTCCTTTTTAACTTTGGATCTCTCCTGGCACAGGAGGAACAAACCTGTATCTCTCTCTCCACTTTCATATGGGCGTTCCTAGTCACTGACCCTCTGAGACACGATGCTTCAACAGTGGACCAAGGCCAGGAGCTGCCTTAAACTCCCAGGATGGATTATGAAGCAGGGCTAGATTGCTGCTCCCCTAGGGTGCAACTGGCAGGTGTAGCTACCCACCCCCAACAGGTGGGAAGCACAAGGAAAATCCTGAGCTGGAAGCATTAGCTCATTGCCATTAATCCTGGAGTCTCTAAACCTGGATGGTTTGATCATCACCCTGACTCCTAGAGAAATTTAGACCCAGTCTCTGTTACATAGATGAGTGCTGGGGAGGGACAGCTGGGGAGTCATCAGGCAGCACCTGCTTATAGAGGCAGAGACTATTGGAAAACACCCTAGCTTCTCCTCCCCTGGTGTCTAGGATAAGAGTGAGGAGGTAACCAGAATAGCATGGCCCCTGTATGCAGAAAGGGATATTAGGTGACAGAGGCTTTCTGAAGGAGAAGTTGGGGCCTCAGATAGACATTGGCCTGAGCCATATCCTGGGTCTGAATTTCCCCAAACTTAGGGGCAGTTTGGATTGAGATCTGACTTCATGGCTTAGGCTTAGCTCTAGCATTGGGCAGGATCCATTGGGACCAAAGTGAATGTGATGGAACAACTTATGCTAGGGTGGAGGTGAGAGAGACATTTAATAAAAAGGCTGATTTGTTAGATAGGACCATCTTGATTTCTTTTGAAGGCATAAAAAGTGGGGACAGCTGGAGTGTAGAGGTGACTGTGGGTACATTAACCTGTGAATCCTATTCATCACCTTTATGGGGGCTGGAGGGAGGAAGCTAATCAAATAATTTCTTCTGTATCATCCAGGGGTGATCACAGCACCCCAAAATACCCTGGGATGGAGGTGGGAATAGGGGTATCATAGCTAACCGAGATCCGGTCACTCCTCCACCTGACACCTAGTCTCTCCCCCTTCCCACGCCAAGTCACAGTCTCCTTGTTCAGCCAGTTCTAGTTTTCCTCTCCTAGCTCCTTGGCCAACCTTTTTCTTTCTCCTCCTCTCACTGGTTCCCAATCCCATTCTCTCTCTCCAGGCTTCTCATCCAATCTCAATCACACTCAAATCTCCTTTCTGGCTCCTTGTCCCAGTCTCTTTGCTCAGCTAGTCTAAATTCTCCTGCATCCCGCCAATACTTTGTCAGATTTGTCTGTCCTCCCCTCCTGCCCCAGTGCCTCAATTTCCTTGCCCAACCAGCCCCAGCCTCCCCCTCCAATTCCTAGTCACAGTTTCTCCCATACCACATCTCACCAATCTCTTTGCCCCAATCTACTCTTTTCCCTCCCCTCTCTGCTTTTGAATCAGGCAGCTTCCTCCTCCACTGTGGGGATGTAGGGGGGGATTGAGTCACCAGAGAGATAGACTTCCAGTTCTGTGTTCAAGAGCACAGCCCCACCCTGGCCTAGAGCTGCTGGAGAAGCAATAAAGGGGAAGTCCTTCTGAACCTCCATAACCCGGGTGTGGAATATGATCAGTCAATCTGTGAGACTGGCCCATACAGTCTGGTAAGTACTAGAGAAGTGAGGGGCTGAAGTATGTGCAATGAGGATAGATTTTTCAGAGATTTTAGCTGTTAAGCACTAGCAAGTCTTACTGAGCATGTGTAAATTGTGATTTTTTCAAAGTTATAACTTGGCCAACTTTATTCAGACATTCACAGGAACAGCAAAAGGCAAAAAGTCTACCCCACCATTCAAATCCCTGTTGCAAAGGATGGGGATGCTAGAGCTATTCAAAGAAAAGTTCTCAATAATTTTTGTTTTAAAGGACAAAACAACATATACTTCCCTGGGCTTTGTTTTTGAAAATGGCTAAACTGTTGTGACTGACATTTTCAGATAAATTCAGCCAGAGGCAGACACCTTAGATGAACTAAAACAGGGTATTATAAAGGGAATGTCAGGAAACCTTATTAATGGGTAGTGCTAACAGACCCAACTATAATATTTGGAAGTCACCAGGTAGAGCTATTGAAGACAGTTTTACAATTTGTTAGCTGAATAATAATTATATTTTGAAGAAAAACTTATTGTTCGTTGTGATGCAGTTTTTTTAGATTTATGACTATTACTAGCGCAGATGGTTCTGTGCTCTTTAATCTCTCTTAATGACGTGTTTGCTATGTGCAGATTACATTCATGCAAGGAAACAAATAAATAAACAACACACCAAACAAAATCCCAAATCCTACATAGTTTTAAAATATTGCAATATGAATTATTCACATATAGTCACTTAATGGTTTATTTGTTTAGACACTGTTCACATTTTGTTATGCAGGGCTGATGACATCTAAGTTACATATCAGAGGGGTAGCCGTGTTAGGCCTGGTCTACACTACGCATTTAAACCGATTTTAGCAGCATTAAACCGATTTAACGCTGCACCTTTCCACACAGTGAGGCCCTTTATATCGATATAAAGGGCTCTTTAAGCCGGTTTCTGTACTCCTCCCCGACGAGAGGTGTAGTGCTGAAATCGGTATTACCATATTGGATTAGGGTTAGTGTGGCTGCAAATTGATGGTATTGGCCTCCGGGCGATATCCCACAGTGCACCATTGTGACCGCTCTGGAAACCAATCTGAACTCTGATGCACTGGCCAGGTAGATAGGAAAAGCCCCTTGAACTTTTGAATTTCATTTCTTGTTTGCGCAGCGTGGAGCTCTAATCAGCATGGGTGGCGATGCAGTCCCAAATCCAAAAAGAGCTCCAGCATGGACCGTATGGGAGATACTGGATCTGATCGCTGTATGGGGAGACAAATCTATTCTATCAGAGCTCCGTTACAGAA